>NW_021247437.1:0-870 GCF_002162155.2 Triticum dicoccoides | reverse complement strand
CCGAAACATGGTTCCCCCCACCCGTCCAATTCCCCATTCGTACTCCGTGGGCGCCAAAACTACCTCTCCACCAGCCGCGAAACCCCGGCGTCCTCCGTCTGCCACCCCATCCCACCCATCAACCGCCGCCCTCCTCCATCACGCCGGAGCCGATACCCCGACGTCGTCGTCCACCGCAACCTCAACCGCAACGCCCTCCATGGCTAGTAGTTGAAGCCGAGGCCGAGCCGTCCATACCCGAGCCAGTTCAACCACGTCGTCTTGCGCCTCACCGCTGCCGCTCCAACTTTGCCACCCTCCACCGCACCGGAGCTGTTCCTGCTACGCCGTCCTTCGCCGCCTCGGATCTGCTTCCCCTCCGCTAACATACGGCCACGGCAACACAGTCAACAATTTGGCCATGGGTTCGTCCAAGCCTGCACCCTCCAGAACATCGGTTTCCCCGGTAAAAAGAAGAAAATCGGCGCGACTTGTGGAGGTGACCACATCGGCAACTGAAAAAGGTACTCCTCTTCCCTTATTCGTGCAAATCTTACGTCTCTTGTTGCACGGTATTCATCCCACATAAGACACTAGTTGACCACTTCTTCTTGATACTAGATGTTCCTAGTGACTCGCGATGCACAAGGTTTATCCTCATATACTATTTCACATTAGCTAGAGGTCCGTCGCCCCCCTGAATTTCAATTTCTGGCCACTTGATTCCCAATTAACGAAAGCATTCCCTGGCGTAACAAGCTCTAGTACGCCTATTACACCGGTGAAGCAGCGCCTTGGTGATTATCTTAGGGGCGTGTGCGGCCTAGAGCTACTGGCGCCCGATCTGGAGGTCGGCCGGGATTAAAGGGATGGCCTGGGGGCGCTGCCAAG
>NW_021247436.1:0-396 GCF_002162155.2 Triticum dicoccoides | reverse complement strand
AACAATGAAGACAAGGATGCTTGGCTATTGAAGATAGAGCTGAAAAGAGAAGAACCGGAGGAGATCAACAAGGATGAAGGGATCAAGAAGGCCATGGAGGATCAAGCTCCAGCAGTGAAAGAAGAAGACATCCCTCGACCTCTTCCTAACCTCTTCACCCCAACTGAGATTGAAGCTTTCAAGATGATTGAGTTAGCTCGCATACAAAACAAGTATCTCACACAGGAAAATATTTTGTTGAAGGATCATATTGTAGGGCTCAAGGGTATCATCCGCAAGTTGGAGGAGCTTTTACGTTCGATGTGCGATTATCCACCATCATCATCACCACCTCCATCACCTCCGAGGACATAATCACATGGGTATGGGCACTCCCCTTGGCAACTGCCAAGCTTC
>NW_021247435.1:0-945 GCF_002162155.2 Triticum dicoccoides | reverse complement strand
GTGTCAGACGGATTGAGAGGGCATCGGAAGAAACCTTTTAAAGGATATTGCTTTTCAGGAGAGCAAATCATCTCTGGACGGCGTTTCTGGGAGGGCGTATCAGCTAAACCAGACGAAGTGATTTGTTGAGCACTGTGCCGGGTTGTGCGACGTTCTTCGGCTTGCCGTGTCTTCAAAGAAAATTTTGGATCCAAATGAGCAAGGGGGTGAGATTGTTTTACTTTCCGGACTGCACGGCGAATTCTTTGACCCGGCATAGGATCTGAGTCGGAAGAAAGAAGAATTACCTCAGCATGATCAGCATGGCTGGCCTCAGCATCGTCCTGAAGATGGTCATTGTCAATAAGATGTATGAAAAAGGAGCCAAGTGAGTCAAATTCTACCTCAGCATCTGATTCTTCTTCCTCCGGCGGTTCAGAAGACTCGGCGGCTTTCTTCTTTCCAGCCTTCTTGGTGGCCTTGGTTTTTACACGAGGAGCACAGGCCGGTTTATTACGTTTCCAGAAAGGGCTGTTGGCCTGAAATTAAGGCAAAGAAAGGTTAGTAAACAGTCAATGCAGAAATCAGTAAAGTATGTACATGAACTTACCGCCGGCGGTTTATTGGAGATGCAAAACGGAGCCAAACCGGTTTGGCTGCATGCAGAGACCGGTTCATCAAGCATCCTCTTTACACATTCGGTGATTTCAAGCTCGGTCATTATTACTTCATGATATCGTTGAGGGTCTTTTACACTTCCGGTATACTCATGCATCAATCCGGGGCGGCGGCTCAAAGGCAGAATGCCCCACGAAACTCAGCAGCGGACAAGATCAATGCCAGTTAAACCGTTGGCCATCAGAGCCCGGAGCTTGGCGAGTTGAGGAGCAAAATTCTTCCGTTCTGCGGCGGTTAGACGCGGAGGCATTGGGTGGCCATTGCTGAGCCGATGAGGGCGGTAGCCCG
>NW_021247434.1:0-1746 GCF_002162155.2 Triticum dicoccoides | reverse complement strand
GGCTTTCGAAAGTTCAAATCCCTGCAGGGGTGTCCCAACTTAGCCCATCACAAGCTCTCACGGTCAACGAAGGAATAGACCTCCACCCGAGACGTTCCGATCAGACTCGGTATCCCGGTACAACAAGACATTTCGACAGGGTAAAACTAAACCAGCAACACCGCCCGAATGTGCCGACAAATCCCGATAGGAGCTGCACATATCTCTTTCTCAGGGCACACTCAGATGAGCAATCCGTACAACTAAAACCAAACCTCGAGTTTCCCCGAGGGGGCGCTGCACAGGGCTCTAGTTCGGACCAACACTCAGAGGAGCACTGGCCCGGGGGGGTTAGAATAAAGATGACCCTTGAGTCTGCAGAACCCAAGGGAAAGAAAAGGCTAGGTGGCAAATGGTAAAACCAATGTTGGGCATTGCTGGAGAAGCTTTACTTAAGGCAAACTGTCAAGGGGTTCCCATTATAGCCCAACCGTGTAAGGAACGCAAAATCCGGGAACATAACACCGATATGACGGAAACTAGGGCGGCAAGAGTGGAACAAAACACCAGGCATAAGGCCGAGCCTTCCACCCTTTACCAAGTATATAGATGCATTAATTAAATAAGACATATTGTGATATCCCAACCAGTAAACATGTTCCAACAAGGAACAACATCTCCATGTTCCAACAAGGAACAACATCTCCATGTTCCAACAAGGAACAAACTTCAATCTTCACCTGCAACTAACAACGCTATAAGAGGGGCTAAGCAAAGCGGTAACATAGCCAATCAACGGTTTGCTAGGACATGGTGGGTTAGAGGTTTGACATGGCAATTTGGGAGGTTGACAAGCAAATGGTAGGCATCGTAGCATTGGCATAGCAAAAGAGCGAGCAAACTAGCATAGCAAAGATAGTGGTGATTTCGAGGGTATGATCATCTTGCCTGAGATCCCGCAAGGAAGAAGAACGAATCCAAGGAGAAGACAAACGGTCGTAGACGAACAAATCCTCACAACTCCGGAACGAAACCGAAGCTAACGAGAGAAGCAACCCGGAAAGAAACAAACAACATAGTAAACACACAGCATAAACAAGTCATGATGCACAAACGAGTATGATGCATGTCCGGTTTAATGAAGCATGGCATGGCAAAGTGCACAAACAATCCTACAAATTAAATGGAGCTCAATATGCAACTGCATATTGACGAAACACCACGATAAGTTATTTAGTTTGATCCCGTTTATGTACCCAACAATATTAAATGTTGTTAAGCATGGCAAGAGGGTGAAGCAAATGAAAACTACCTATCTAGTCAAGGTTAAATGAGGCCGGAAGCAACAAACAACAATTCCGGAGAATCCCCATATGTTATTTAGTAGTTTAATGCAAACACAATATTAAACATTTTAATTGTTGTTATCATGATGCGGATGACATATGCAAGTTTTATGCAATTTTTATAAAAACGTTAACATAAGCATGATAAGAAGCATTAGTCGCCATGGCGGAAGGAAAAAAGGTGCCACGGCGGCGAAACGGAAATGGTGCCACGGCAACATTCCGGTCCCGGTAACTCATGGAGATACTGGTGCAAAAGGAGGCGTGCGGATGTGCGGAACATGCTAGAGATGGTGGGGTGATCCCGGTTACCGGGTTCCCATGGTTCATCGGCATGGCGAACGAGGAGGAACGTGCATGAAGCAAACGGGCACGGTGCAAACATAGGGTGCATCTCATACATGCAAGGGCATCTCATCGC
>NW_021247433.1:0-8829 GCF_002162155.2 Triticum dicoccoides | reverse complement strand
TCGTACCGGGCCCTCATACATGCGGGGTGGTGTTGTGGCATGTCCGAAGAGGCGGCACGCGTCTCCGGGTTGTGGCCCCCCTCACGGACGGCAATGAAACGGTAGTAGACGTTCTGCGGTAACGATGCAGCGTGAATATTATTAAATACTTGGAGCGTGATAAAATCATGAGTTTTTTACACAACGTGGGCACATGTGCTATAGGACTGATGGTAATTTTTCATAAATTTTTGTGATGAAGAAGTATCTGAACACTTCCCTCTACGCGGATTGCTCTTCGCACGTCTACGACTGTGGCCGGCGGCCTCCGGGGGCTAGCATACCGTCAAATCTTGCGTAGGCGGCCTCTCACAAGTCTGGAAGTGTTGAGGCAGTTGCAAACGCCCAGCACGCGTCTCCGGGGTGTGCCCCCCCCCCTCACGGACGCCACCGCCGCCGGTACCTGGAGCGGGGAAACGGACGCGTCGGGTCTACACGGAGTGGATGTAGCTGTCGGTTTGGCCCGGATGTTGCTTCCCGGTGTCCCTCTGGGCCGACCTAACACAACCAGGTGGAGAGGTCCACTGGTCAAAGCCCGTCCGTGCAAAGTCAAAGCGCTAGATCCCGTGGTCAAACGTTACAGGGTTAGGCGGGACGGGGGCCCGGGGGGGTAGCAATGCCACCGGAGCGTCGTACCGGGCCCTCATACATGCGGGGTGGTGTTGTGGCATGTCCGAAGAGGCGGCACGCGTCTCCGGGTTGTGGCCCCCCTCACGGACGGCAATGAAACGGTAGTAGACGTTCTGCAGTAACGATGCAGCGTGAATATTATTAAATACTTGGAGCGTGATAAAATCATGAGTTTTTTACACAACGTGGGCACATGTGCTATAGGACTGATGGTAATTTTTCATAATTTTTTGTGATGGAGAAGTATCTGAACACTTCCCTCTACGCGGATTGCTCTTCGCACGTCTACGACTGTGGCCGGCGGCCTTCGGGGGCTAGCATACCGTCAAATCTTGCGTAGGTGGCCTCTCACAAGTCTGGAAGTGTTGAGGCGGTTGCAAACGCCCAGCACGCGTCTCCAGGGTGTGCCCCCCCCCCTCACGGCCGCCGCCGCCGCCGGCACCTGGAGGGGGGAAACGGATGCGTCGGGTCTACACAGAGTGGATGTAGCTGTCGGTTTGGCCCGGATGTTGCTCCAAAGTGTTCCTCTGGGCCGACCTAACACAACCGGGTGGAGAGGTCCACTGGTCAAAGCCCGTCCGTGCAAAGTCAAATGGCTAGATCCCGTGGTCAAACGCTACAGGGTTAGGCGGGACGGGGGCCCTGGGGGGTAGCAATGCCACCGGAGCGTCGTACCGGGCCCTCATACATGTGGGGTGGTGTTGTGGCATGTCCGAAGAGGCGGCACGCGTCTCCGGGTTGTGGCCCCCCTCACGGACGGCAATGAAATGGTAGTAGACATTCTGCGGTAACGATGCAGCGTGAATATTATTAAATACTTCGAGCGCGATAAAATCATGAGTTTTTTACACAACGTGGGCACATGTGCTATAGGACTGATGGTAATTTTTCATAATTTTTTGTGATGGAGAAGTATCTGAACACTTCCCTCTACGCGGATTGCTCTTCGCATGTCTACGACTGTGGCCGGCGGCCTCCGGGGGCTAGCATACCGTCAAATCTTGCGTAGGCGGCCTCTCACAAGTCTGGAAGTGTTGAGGCGGTTGCAAACGCCCAGCACGCGTCTCCGGGGTGTGCCCCCCCCCCCCCTCACGGCCGCGGCCGCCGCCGGCACCTGAAGGGGGGAAACGGACGCGTCGGGTCTACACGGAGTGGATGTAGCTGTGGGTTTGGCCCGGATGTTGCTTCCCGGTGTCCCTCTGGGCCGACCTAACACAACCGGGTGGAGAGGTCCACTGGTCAAAGCCCGTCCGTGCAAAGTCAAAGGGCTGGATCCCGTGGTCAAACGCTACATGGTTAGGCGGGACGGGGGCCCTGGGGGGTAGCAATGCCACCGGAGCGTCGTACCGGGCCCTCATACATGCGGGGTGGTGTTGTGGCATGTCCGAAGAGGCGGCACGCGTCTCCGGGTTGTGGCCCCTCTCACGGACGGCAATGAAATGGTAGTAGACGTTCTGCGGTAACGATGCAGCGTGAATATTATTAAATACTTGGAGCGCGATAAAATCATGAGTTTTTTACACAACGTGGGCACATGTGCTATAGGACTGATGGTAATTTTTCATAATTTTTTGTGATGGATAAGTATCTGAACACTTCCCTCTACGCGGATTGCTCTTCGCACGTCTACGACTGTGGCCGGCGGCCTCCGGGGGCTAGCATACCGTCAAATCTTGCGTAGGCGGCCTCTCACAAGTCTGGAAGTGTTGAGGCGGTTACAAACGCCCAGCACGCGTCTCCGGGGTGTACCCCCCCCCCTCACGGCCGCCGCCGCCGCCGGCACCTGGAGGGGGGAAACGGACGCGTCGGGTCTACACGGAGTGGATGTAGGTGTGGGTTTGGCCCGGATGTTGCTCCAAAGTGTTGCTCTGGGCCGACCTAACACAACCGGGTGGAGAGGTCCACTGGTCAAAGCCCGTCCGTGCAAAGTCAAAGGGCTAGATCCCGTGGTCAAACGCTACAGGGTTAGGTGGGACAGGGGCCCTGGGGGGGTAGCAATGCCACCGGAGCGTCGTACCGGGCCCTCATACATGCGGTGTGGTGTTGTGGCATGTCCGAAGAGGCGGCACGCGTCTCCGGGTTGTGGCCCCCCTCACGGACGGCAATGAAACGGTAGTAGACGTTCTGCGGTAACGATGCAGCGTGAATATTATTAAATACTTGGAGCGCGATAAAATCATGAGTTTTTTACACAACGTGGGCACATGTGCTATAGGACTGATGGTAATTTTTCATAATTTTTTGTGATGGAGAAGTATCTGAACACTTCCCTCTACGCGGATTGCTCTTCGCACGTCTACGACTGTGGCCGGCGGCCTCCGGGGGCTAGCATACCGTCAAATCTTGCGTAGGCAGCCTCTCACAAGTCTGGAAGTGTTGAGGCGGTTGCAAACGCCCAGCACGCGTCTCCGGGGTGTGCCCCCCCCCTCACGGAAGCCGCCGTCGCCGGCACCTGGAGGGGGAAACGGACGCGTCGGGTCTACACGGAGTGGATGTAGCTGTGGGCCTGGCCCGGATGTTGCTCCTAAGTGTTCCTCTGGGCCGACCTAACACAACCGGGTGGAGAGGTCCACTGGTCAAAGCCCGTCCGTGCAAAGTCAAAGGGCTAGATCACGTGGTCAAACGCTACAGGGTTAGGTAGGACGGGGGCCCTGGGGGGTAGCAATGCCACCGGAGCGTCGTACCGGGTCCTCATACATTTGGGGTGGTGTTGTGGCATGTCCGAAGAGGCGGCACGCATCTCCGGGTTGTGGCCCCCCTCACGGACGGCAATGAAACGGTAGTAGACGTTCTGCGGTAACGATGCAGCGTGAATATTATTAAATACTTGGAGCGCGATAAAATCATGAGTTTTTTACACAACGTGGGCACATGTGCTATAGGACTGATGGTAATTTTTCATAATTTTTTGTGATGGAGAAGTATCTGAACACTTCCCTCTACGCGGATTGCTCTTCGCACGTCTATGACTGTGGCCGGCGGCCTCCGGGGGCTAGCATACCGTCAAATCTTGCGTAGGCGGCCTCTCACAAATCTGGAAGTGTTGAGGCGGTTGCAAACGCCCAGCACGCGTCTCCGGGGTGTGCCCCCCCCCCCTCACGGACGCCGCCGCCGCCGGCACCTTGAGGGGGGAAACGGACGCGTCGGGTCTACACGGAGTGGATGTAGCTGTGGGTTTGGCCCGGATGTTGCTTCCCGGTGTCCCTCTGGGACGACCTAACACAACCGGGTGGAGAGGTCCACTGGTCAAAGCCCGTCCGTGCAAAGTCAAAGGGCTAGATCCCGTGGTCAAACGCTACAGGGTTAGGCGGGACGGGGGCCCTGGGGGGTAGCAATGCCACCGGAGCGTCGTTCCGGGCCCTCATACATGTGGGGTGGTGTTGTGGCATGTCCGAAGAGGCGGCACGCGTCTCCGGGTTGTGGCCCCCCTCACGGACGACAATGAAACGGTAGTAGACGTTCTGCGGTAACGATGCAGCGTGAATATTATTAAATACTTGGAGCGCGATAAAATCAGGAGTTTTTTACACAACGTGGGCACATGTGCTATAGGACTGATGGTAATTTTTCATAATTTTTTGTGATGGATAAGTATCTGAACACTTCCCTCTACGCGGATTGCTCTTCGCACGTCTACGACTGTGGCCGGCGGCCTCCGGGGGCTAGCATACCGTCAAATCTTGCGTAGGCGGCCTCTCACAAGTCTGGAAGTGTTGAGGCGGTTGCAAACGCCCAGCACGCGTCTCCGGGGTGTGCCCCCCCCCCCTCACGGACGCCGCCGCCGCCGGTACCTGGAGCGGGGAAACGGACGCGTCGGGTCTACACGGAGTGGATGTAGCTGTCAGTTTGGCCCGGATGTTGCTTCCCGGTGTCCCTCTGGGCCGACCTAACACAACCAGGTGGAGAGGTCCACTGGTCAAAGCCCGTCCGTGCAAAGTCAAAGCGCTAGATCCCGTGGTCAAACGCTACAGGGTTAGGCGGGACGGGGGCTCTGGGGGGTAGCAATGCCACCGGAGCGTCGTACCGGGCCCTCATACATGCGGGGTGGTGTTGTGGCATGTCCGAAGAGGCGGCACGCGTCTCCGGGTTGTGGCCCCCCTCACGGACGGCAATGAAACGGTAGTAGACGTTCTGCGGTAACGATGCAGCGTGAATATTATTAAATACTTGGAGCGTGATAAAATCATGAGTTTTTTACACAACGTGGGCACATGTGCTATAGGACTGATGGTAATTTTTCATAATTTTTTGTGATGGAGAAGTATCTGAACACTTCCCTCTACGCGGATTGCTCTTCGCACGTCTACGACTGTGGCCGGCGGCCTCCGGGGGCTAGCATACCGTCAAATCTTGCGTAGGCGGCCTCTCACAAGTCTGGAAGTGTTGAGGCGGTTGCAAACGCCTAGCACGCGTCTCGGGGTGTGCCCCCCCCCTCACGGACGCCGCCGCCGCCGGTACCTGGAGGGGGGAAACGGACGCGTCGGGTCTACACGGAGTGGATGTAGCTGTCGGTTTGGCCCGGATGTTGCTTCCCGGTGTCCCTCTGGGCCGACCTAACACAACCAGGTGGAGAGGTCCACTGGTCAAAGCCCGCCCGTGCAAAGTCAAAGCGCTAGATCCCGTGGTCAAACGCTACAGGGTTAGGCGGGACGGGGGCCCTGGGGGTAGCAATGCCACCGGAGCGTCGTACCGGGCCCTCATACATGCGGGGTGGTGTTGTGGCATGTCCGAAGAGGCGGCACGCGTCTCCGGGTTGTGGCCCCCCTCACGGACGGCAATGAAACGGTAGTAGACGTTCTGCGGTAACGATGCAGCGTGAATATTATTAAATACTTGGAGCGTGATAAAATCATGAGTTTTTTACACAACGTGGGCACATGTGCTACAGGACTGATGGTAATTTTTCATAATTTTTTGTGATGGAGAAGTATCTGAACACTTCCCTCTACGCGGATTGCTCTTCGCACGTCTACGATTGTGGCCGGCGGCCTCTGGGGGCTAGCATACCGTCAAATCTTGCGTAGGTGGCCTCTCACAAGTCTGGAAGTGTTGAGGCGGTTGCAAACGCCCACCACGCGTCTCCGGGGTGTGCTCCCCCCTCACGGACGCCGCCGCCGCCGGCACCTGGAGGGGGGAAACGGATGCGTCGGGTCTACACGGAGTGGATGTAGCTGTCGATTTGGCCCGGATGTTGCTCCAAAGTGTTCCTCTGGGCCGACCTAACACAACCGGGTGGAGAGTTCCACTCGTCAAAGCTCGTCCGTGCAAAGTCAAAGGGCTAGATCCCGTGGTCAAACGCTACAGGGTTAGGCGGGACGGGGCCCTGGGGGGTAGCAATGCCACCAGAGCGTCGTACCGAGCTCTCATACATGCGGGGTGGTGTTGTGGCATGTCCGAAGAGGCGGCACGCGTCTCCGGGTTGTGGCCCCCCTCACGGACGACAATGAAACGATAGTAGACGTTCTGCGGTAACGATGCAGCATGAATATTATTAAATACTTGGAGCGTGATAAAATCATGAGTTTTTTACACAACGTGGGCAGATGTGCTATAGGACTGATGGTAATTTTTCATAATTTTTTGCGATGGAGAAGTATCTGAACACTTCCCTCTATGCGGATTGCTCTTCGCACGTCTACGACTGTGGCCGGCGGCCTCCGGGGGCTAGCATACCGTCAAATCTTGCGTAGGCGGCCTCTCACAAGTCTGGAAGTGGTGAGGCGGTTGCAAACGCCCAGCACGCGTCTCCGGGGTGTGCCCCCCCCCCTCACGGACGCCGCCGCCGCCGGCACCTCGAGGGGGGAAACGGACGCGTCGAGTCTACACGGAGTGGATGTAGCTGTGGGCCTGGCCCGGATGTTCCTCCAAAGTGTTCCTCTGGGCCGACCTAACACAACCGGGTGGAGAGGTCCACTGGTCAAAGCCCGTCCGTGCAAAGTCAAAGGGCTAGATCCCGTGGTCAAACGCTACAGGGTTAGGCGGGACGGGGGCCTTGGGGGGGGTAGCAATGCCACCGGAGCGTCGTACCGGGCCCTCGTACATGCGGGGTGGTGTTGTGGCATGTCCGAAGAGGCGGCACGCGTCTCCGGGTTGTGGCCCCCCTCACGGACGGCAATGAAACGGTAGTAGACGTTCTGCGGTAACGATGCAGCGTGAATATTATTAAATACTTGGAGCGTGATAAAATCATGAGTTTTTTACACAACGTGGGCACATGTGCTATAGGACTGATGGTAATTTTTCATATTTTTTTGTGATGGAGAAGTATCTGAACACTTCCCTCTACGCGGATTGCTCTTCTCACGTCTACGACTGTGGCCGGCGGCCTCCGGGGGCTAGCATACCGTCAAATCTTGCGTAGGCGGCCTCTCACAAATCTGGAAGTGTTGAGGCGGTTGCAAATGCCCGGCACGCGTCTCCGGGGTGTGCCCCCCCCCTCACGGACGCCGCCGCCGCCGGCACCTGGAGGGGGGAAACGGACGCGTCGGGTCTACACGGAGTGGATGTAGCTGTGGGTTTGGCCCGGATGTTGCTTCCCGGTGTCCCTCTGGGCCGACCTAACACAACCGGGTGGAGAGGTCCACTGGTCAAAGCCCGTCCGTGCAAAGTCAAAGGGCTAGATCCCGTGGTCAAACGCTACAGGGTTAGGCGGGACGGGGGCCCTCGGGGGAGGGGGTAGCAATGCCACCGGAGCGTCGTACCGGGCCCTCATACATGCGGGGTGGTGTTGTGGCATGTCCAAAGAGGCGGCACGCGTCTCCGGGTTGTGGCCCCCCTCACGGACGGCAATGAAACGGTAGTAGACGTTCTGCGGTAACGATGCAGCGTGAATATTATTAAATACTTGGAGCGCGATAAAATCATGAGTTTTTTACACAACGTGGGCACATGTGCTATAGGACTGATGGTAAATTTTCATAATTTGTTGTGATGGAGAAGTATCTGAACACTTCCCTCTACGCGGATTGCTCTTCGCACGTCTACGACTATGGCCGGCGGCCTCCGGGGGCTAGCATACCGTCAAATCTTGCGTAGGCAGCCTCTCACAAGTCTGGAAGTGTTGAGGCGGTTGCAAACGCCCAGCATGCATCTCCGGGGTGTGCCCCCCCCCTCACGGAAGCCGCCGTCGCCGGCACCTGGAGAGGGAAACGGACGCGTCGGGTCTACACGGAGTGGATGTAGCTGTGGGCCTGGCCCGGATGTTGCTCCAAAGTGTTCCTCTGGGCCGACCTAACACAACCGGGTGGAGAGGTCCACTGGTCAAAGCCCGTCCGTGCAAAGTCAAAGGGCTAGATCACATGGTCAAACGCTACAGGGTTAGGCAGGACGGGGGCCCTGGGGGGTAGCAATGCCACCGGAGCGTCGTACTGGGTCCTCATACATGCGGGGTGGTGTTGTGGCATGTCCGAAGAGGCGGCACGCGTCTCCGGGTTGTGGCCCCCCTCACGGACGGCAATGAAACGGTAGTAGACGTTCTGCGGTAACGATGCAGCGTGATATTATTAAATACTTGGAGCGCGATAAAATCATGAGTTTTTTACACAACGTGGGCACATGTGCTATAGGACTGATGGTAATTTTTCATAATTTTTTGTGATGGAGAAGTATCTGAACACTTCCCTCTACGCGGATTGCTCTTCGCACGTCTACGACTGTGGCCGGCGGCCTCCGGGGGCTAGCATACCATCAAATCTTGCGTAGGCGGCCTCTCACAAGTCTGGAAGTGTTGAGGCGGTTGCAAACTCCCAGCACGCGTCTCCGGGGTGTGCCCCCCCCCCTCACGGACGCCGCCGCCGCCGGCACCTGGAGGGGGGAAACGGACGCGTCGGGTCTACACGGAGTGGATGTAGCTGTCGGTTTGGCCCGGATGTTGCTTCCCGGTGTCCCTCTGGGCCGACCTAACACAACCGGGTGGAGAGGTCCACTGGTCAAAGCCCGTCCGTGCAAAGTCAAAGGGCTAGATCCCGTGGTCAAACGCTACAGGGTTAGGCGGGACGGGGGCTCTGGGGGGGTAGCAATGCCACCGGAGCGTCGTACCGGGCCCTCATACATGCGGGGTGGTGTTGTGGCATGTCCGAAGAGGCGGCACGCGTCTCCGGGTTGTGGCCCCCCTCACGGACGGCAATGAAACGGTAGTAGACGTTCTGCGGTAACGATGCA
>NW_021247432.1:0-1263 GCF_002162155.2 Triticum dicoccoides | reverse complement strand
ACAAGACCCAGGGGCCCAGGAGGCTCAAGGCCCAGAAGGGCGGCTTACGTTATGATAGGCCGACTTAAGAGGAAAGGCGTGAGGAATATCTCCCTTACAAGGAATCAAGACCCGGACTTGTATCCGGCTTGTAGTACAAGATAGGCTAGTCCTAATCCTATTTGGACTCTACATGTAACCCGCCCCTCTAACTTATATAAGGAGGGGCAGGGCTCCCCAAAGAGGGAGAAGCAACAAGAAACAATATCTAGGGCTAGACACAAAGGGGGAGCCGGCTTACGACGACTCTTCTCATGAGCATAATGAGACCTAGCCTCAAACAACATGTAGGGCTATTCTGGATGATGTTTCCCGTGGCCCAAAGCTGTCTAAATCCTTGTCTTGCGTGTTGCGTCTCTCGTCCCGATCAACCCCTCTCAAGCTACCACATAGATGCGTTGGCCTCGCGACTAAGTCCTGACACTAAGGACATCTGACGTGTTAATTATACGACAAAAACCACCTCAAAGTTATTCTTTCGGATCAATCTATAAAAGAGTTTGTACTAGAATAACACCTTAAGACAAAAATCAACCAAAACCATAATGTCACCTAGATACTCCATTGTCACCTCAAGTATATGTGGGCATGATTATACGATATGCATTACACAATCTCAGATTCATCTATTCAACCAACAAAAGTACTTCAAAGAGTGCCCCAAAGTTTCTACTGGAGAGTCAGAAAATGTGTGCCAACCCCTATGCATAGGTTCACGGGCGGAACCCGCAAGTTTGTCACCAAAACATACATCAAGAGGCACGTGATATCCCATTGTCACAATAGATAAACACGACAAGACATACATCAAGTGTTCTCATCATAAAGACTCAATCCAATAAGATAACTTCAAGAGGGAAACTCAATTCATCACAAGAGAGTAGAGGGGGAGAAACATCATAAGATCCAACTATAATAGCAAAGTTTGCGATACATCAAGATCGTGCCATAGAGGGAACACGAGAGAGAGAGAGAGATCAAACACATAGCTATTGGTACATACCCTCAGCCCCGAGGGTGAACTACTCCCTCCTCGTCATGGAGAGCACCGGGATGATGAACATGGCCACCGGTGAAGGATTCCCCCTCCGGCAGGTTGCCGGAACGGGCTCCCGGGAGGTTTTTGGTGGCTACAAAGGCTTGCGGCGGCGGAACTCCCGATCTATCTTGATTTCTGATGGTTTTAGGGTACGTAGGGTTATATAGGCGAAAGAAGTCGATCGG
>NW_021247431.1:0-404 GCF_002162155.2 Triticum dicoccoides | reverse complement strand
GAGAAGCATAAGCCGCTCCTTTGGAGTGAATACATCTTCTTTAATTCTTAGCAAAAGATAGAAGCAGAGGAATCAACTTTGCAGTCTGCCCCTGCCCCAGCTACGAAACATTTTGGAGCTCGCGGAGTAGGACAAGGATAGACGACTGGGTGGTAGGCTTGAGTTTTATGTCGCCCCGCTATGAGTCGGCGACCCGCCGATCCCGCCAGGGTTGAGGTGGTCGCCGGAGACGGGCGCTGAATTCACGGTCGGGCATGTGTGCGACACAAGATTGGGGAATTGCAAAATTACCAAAGCGGTACCTAGTTTTTTCGTTTTTATTTTACTAGCCAATTGTGCACCCTTTTAAAATCCAAAAAATAGAAAACAAATTCAAAAATATATTGATGGAATGATTTTTTTTT
>NW_021247430.1:0-630 GCF_002162155.2 Triticum dicoccoides | reverse complement strand
CACCAGGGGCACTGGCTCCCTCTCGGCCAACATCGCCACCAAGGGTGGCCGCTCTTCTTCATCACCCCGGTCTCCCTTGGGGTTGCCACCGTCGCCCGCCTCGGCCCCCCCACCTACTGCGACCTTACCGGGGGCTGGCGGTCCACATGTGTGTCAGCTTTGTGGCCGCGATGGGCACTGGGCCTCCAAGTGTCATAAGCGCTTCCAGCGAAGCTTCCTTGGTCTTGGCAATGACGGCAAAGATACACGCAACAATGCCCGCCAGGTCGCCATGGCTGATCGTCCCGCGCCGCAGAAGCACCAGGGACACACTCAGTCCTACTCCATCGATCCACACTGGTACATGGACTCTGGGGCGACAGAGCATCTGACCAGCGAGATGGGGAAGCTTCACACTCGTGAACCTTATCATGGCTCCGACAAGATCCACACCGCCAATGGAGCAGGTATGCACATCTATCATATTGGTCAAGCATCTCTTCTCACTAGACATGCCAATAGGAGTCTTCAGCTTCGCAATGTTCTTCGAGTTCCATCTGTGACCCGTAATCTTCTTTCAGTTCCTAAACTCACACGTGATAATAATGTGCTTTGTGAATTTCACCCTTTTGATCTTTTTATTAAGGATCG
>NW_021247429.1:0-3033 GCF_002162155.2 Triticum dicoccoides | reverse complement strand
TGTAACACACAGAGAGATGATCAGATTTTTGGGCAGCACAATCGTTGCGACTGCTGACCGTGATTATGTCTTCAATAACCACTTCTTCCCCTATCTCGGCAAACTCTTCATCAACGGCATGGGTGACAACCAGAATTCCTGTGGTTCCGCTCCGGCTTCACCGTACGTAATTTTGTCCTACCTGTATGAGATATTGCCAGAGTTTCTGTCTCTAGCTTTTGCTGTAGATTGGATCTGTTCGTCTACTATCTTAGCTGTTTGCATGATTACTTTAATTATTATCTTATCACATGAGTAGTTTATTGTTTATTCGGATTAAATCATGCAGTAATTTTCTAATATATTCAGCACTTCCAGTTCATAGAACACTCTGCTATGGCCATGTCTCTGTAAACTCCTAATTGATGTTCGGACTAATGAAATCACAGTAGCACTCGGTTTTGACTATATCCATTTTATCCGTGAGCTGCTAGTTGATGCCCAAACTAAGGGAACTCATACAAAACTGAATTCTAGGCGCCCACGTATATCTGACTCAGCACAGATATATTTCCAAATTTAGACAACTTCTAACAACAACTATTGTGTTTCTTTAGTTTCAGTCATCTATGACCATTTGTATTCTAAAACTTATGCATTTAACTCCGCCAGTCGGTAGCTACAAATATAAAATGCCTTACTAGAAGCCAATATCATATTTATGTGCAACATGGGTAGTGATTTATTTGACATCATAAATAGGGAAATACAGTCAAAATCAGTTACCGAGAATATCTAGCTTCGCATATAATTTTTCAAATTGGATGGTGCTTTATATTTTACATTCTCTTAAACAATTTATAGTCTCAAAATAAATTATGCATCCTTCCTACATGATCATGTTTTCTCTTCTTCTTTCTTTTGCTAAATGGTTCTTCGTACAAAACTGAAAGCTAAGCTATGCACCGCCTATATACTTTCTGAAACAAAAGCTAATCCGTCATAGACCATCAAACGTGTTGTAGTGGTCTTGCCATTCAGCAAGGCCCAACTTGGTATGTGTAGTCCCAAGAGGAGGACGGTTGCGAGTCACCCATGGGCCACCTTGATCTTCTTGAGCCGCTCCACTTCACGGGCCTACCTCTGAGGTATCTCTCCGTCACCGCCGCCCATGCGCTATTTTAGCTCCCATCTATCATGGTGTGTGGCGACCCACGCGGCCTCGTGCATGGGCCACCCATCTCGCGGAACTCATGAGCTACATCCACTGATGCCAGGTGATGGCCGACCCCGAGGCGGTGCCTGGAAATCGACCCGGGGTGCCTTCGCGCCACTCGATCGGGGACGGCAGGCCACGGCAGCGAGGAGCTCAAGTTGCCTATGGCGCTTGGAGGCAAGGAAGAGGAAGGATTTCAGCGGGCAAAGGAAACGGAAGGACCATGGACTTTCCCCCGCTCTGTCTCTCTCCTCCTTGCTTAAAACGAGGTGAAAACTAATCTACCTAGGTAAAGTTGCGGGCCACGTTGCGCGACCATTCGGAGGATGGCGGTACTAATGTTGAACGTTAAACTTGAGCTTTTTGGCTCCGCCCGAGCTTTCTTGGGCTGGTCCCAAGTTTAACTCGGCCCGCAACTTAGATGGACTGAGCGGAGTTGTCTTTGCTGGATCGAAACTACCTCGGGCCGAGCTTGGCTCCACTAGGTCCGACCGAAAGCTCATTTTTTTTGCAGTTCCAATTTATTTCCAGCCCATAAGAAATAGGGTCCCGTTTTTTTCTCGAGAAACTTTCAATTTATTCATCTTCAATCATGGCAGTACAACGAACACTAGAAATAATTAAAATTACATACAGATTCACAGACCACCTAGTAACGACTACAAGCACGGAAGCGAGCCGAAGGCACGCCGCCGTCATCGCCCCTCCATCACCGGAGCCGGACACAACTTATTGTAGTAGAAAGTCGGAAAGTCCTTGTACTAAGGCCCCATAGGATCAACGCACCAGAACAGCAACCACCGCCGATGAAGATAAGTTTAGATTAGAAGGATCCAACATAACGGGACCCCATGATTGGTGAACGCCGATTATGTAGATATTCGATGAATACAACCAAGATCGGATCCAGGTACATACCGATCTGTATACCGATTCGATATATTGTAATCCTATTTCTCACAAATTATATAATGAGGAACGGTGGCCGACTGAGCGGCCCTGTTCAACAAAACTCCACACACGATAATGCCGTTCGGCCCCAATAATGCCGTTATGAAGAGCTCCACGATGGCGTAGTGGGGCCCAAAGAAAAATGATTGAGATGATAAAAAAACCCATTAAGGGAGAAAAACAAACATAAATATAAAACAGGATTAACTAAACATGTTTGACCCGTTGCGGAAGCTATAGTTGTAATTAATCAATTTGCTGATAATTTACATGCTTAAATGAATCGGCTAAGGGACTACTCAGCTCGAGGATTGGGAGGCACCCTAGTCTTGGCGCTCGGCCTCGTTGCGGTCGGCGTCTTCCTTGGGAGCGTTTTTAGGTTCTCGATTATGGTGTTTGCCGCTAACTTGAACTATGACCCCATCGCGACCCAGTACTCGCTTGAAAAGGGCACGCCACCACTGCAGAGGTTGGTCAAGACCAACGACAAACTGGTCAGCTTGATGCTATGAGAGTGACCTTGAGTGTGGCGGTTTGCATGATGGTAAATACATAATCTAGCATAAACAAAAGATTCCTTTCGGAGATAATTGTTTTACGACGAGGGATGGTCCAGCCCAACTGAGCAGACCATGCCTACAGCACAACAATGATCGTCTGGGATTTATATATGCATGGTCCACAAATAAAGTCTGTGAATTTAATGGTCACCCACTATTTACGTGACAACTTGATCGTGTCTAGATCCATCCACTATATCTCCGCACTTGTAGGACAGTAGAATAGTAATTGCATTTGTAGGACGAGACTTGCCTGCTTCCCGTGGGTGTGCCCATCCGTGCTCCCGTATATGTGGCTTGATTTAACTGGAACAGAATAAGGCCCGG
>NW_021247428.1:0-1826 GCF_002162155.2 Triticum dicoccoides | reverse complement strand
CATCCACTCACGAGCCGCTCGGACCAGGCCGAGCTAGCGCTGAAACGAGCCGAGCCAGCCATATGCAGCTTGTTCGCATCACCGAACTGAGCCGAGCTGGCTCGCTTGATAGTTCAGTTTAGTAGGAAGCAAAGCTAGGTCTTGCAGTACAGTGGGGTTAGGCGCTTGTGCTTTTCGACTCCACTCCACTCCAACAAGACGTACAATATGCATCTCAGGATGATAGACAGCCGTGGTGTGCAGTCCAGCAATCACGTTTCAAGGTAAGTAAGTGCAGGAAGCTTCAAGAACGTGGTGTGCCTGCCGTGGTGTGCAGGCCAGACGTACAATAAGTGTATGGATATGCAGATGCAAGTGATAGTCGAGATCAAACCCACATCCAAATCCAACTGTGGTTCAATCTCTCCGCTTCTCCTTGACAGATTCCCTCGGCCCCCTTCGGCCAGCGTGAGTTCATGCAATGCCACCATCCGTCCACTTTTTTGTGCAAAAGAGATGAGCACATTGTCTAGTTGGTCAAGGAAGAGAGGTAGTAATTGTCTTCCTTTTTGTACAACTATGCTACTTCTTCTTGAGGCTACCAATGCATTCTCTGTTAAGCTGAACTGAGTAAGTACATGGAGAACGTAGAGTGCCATCATACACAGTAAGGGAGGTTCGGTTCCTGCACGAAATTACCTTGAATCGTGACATGGTTTACATTATGATTTTAAATTCTTTTTTCCATCAGACATTTATTTAATGCTTTAATTTTTTATGGTTTTCCATTTTATCCCTTTGTATTTATTAGTTATGTTAAAAACTTTAAATAGCAGTTTTAAGTTCCTGTTGAAAGTATAATTTTAAATACTTTTACTTCAAACCTGGCATCGATGCCTACCATCGGCATTTCCACCTTCTGGCAAAAGTTGTGGTAATTTCAAGAATGTCCCAAAAACATCTTGTTCATCGTAGGGTGTTAGGGTGAGCCAGAAAGCTCCGTTTGAGATCACGTTGTTTCTCGACAACCGTCAAATAGCCCCAATTTTTTTTCATTGTCAGAATGCAAAGTTGTTTTTGTTATTCACAAATTTTGCATTTTCTGGAGTTTTCTTGGTTAAAAAAGGCCAATAAATGGCCGGACGTGTCGCAACTTGCCTACGGTGTCAAAAATCGTTCAAACCCGGAATGGATGCACCATGGGCTTGCCCACCTGTTTGCAAAAATTAGAGTCATTTTATGAGTGTCCAAAACTCTACCATGATCAACGGAGGGTGTCCGGGTAGGCCAGAAGGCTTTGTTTGAGAGCATGTTGTTTCTCGACATTCTTGAGTTGGCTCCATTTTTTCATACTTCTATATCAGAAATTCAAGGCACCATGCCAAATTGTTTAGGTTTTCGACTAGCTTTGCATTTTCTAGAGTTTTCTGTATGAAAAGAAGCCTGATAAATGGTGGCACATGACGCAACTTGCATAATTTGTCAAAATTCACTCAAACATGACATGGATGCCTACCATGGACATGCCCACATGCTCCAAGAAGTTGGGGTTATTTCTTGCATGTCTGAAAATAGACCATGTCCATTCGAGAGGTGTTCGGATAGCCAAGAAAGGTTTGTTTGAGAGCTCGTTCTTTTGGCATCCTTTAAATGACACATTTTTTCCTCATGAGCTTATATGACCAATTAAAGGCAACGTGCCAAGTTGTATTAGTTTTTACACATATCTTGCATTTTCTGATGTTTTCTAGGTGAAAAATGATCCATAAATGGCTGGACATGCGCAAGTTGCATACGGTCTAGAATTCGTACCAACATGACATGGAGCAGTATCTCCGACGGATCTC
>NW_021247427.1:0-1328 GCF_002162155.2 Triticum dicoccoides | reverse complement strand
TGGATCGCTGGAGCTTGCACACTTTGTTAGCTCCCTTTGGATCGACAAAACCTTCCGGTTGCATCATATACAACTCTTCTTCCAGAAATCCATTCAGGAATGCAGTTTTGACATCCATCTGCCAAATTTCATAATCATAAAATGCGGCAATCGCTAACATGATTCGGACGGACTTAAGCATCGCTACGGGTGAGAAGGTCTCATCGTAGTCAATCCCTTGAACTTGCCGAAAACCTTTTGCGATAAGTCGAGCTTTGTAGACAGTAACATTACCATCAGCGTCAGTCTTCTTCTTAAAGATCCATTTATTCTCAATTGCTTGCCGATCATCGGGCAAGTCAACCAAAGTCCATACTTTGTTCTCATACATGGATCCCATCTCAGATTTCATGGCTTCAAGCCACTTTGCGGAATCTGGGCTCACCATCGCTTCTTCATAGTTCGTAGGTTCATCATGATCTAGTAGCATGACTTCCAGAACAGGATTACCGTACCACTCTGGCGCGGATCTTACTCTGGTTGATCTACGAGGTTCAGTAGTATCCTGATCTGAAGTTTCATGATCATTATCATTGGCTTCCTCACTAACTGGTGTAGGTGTCACTGAAACAGTTTTCTGTGATGAACTACTTTCCAGTAAGGGAGCAGGTATAGTTACCTCGTCAAGTTCTACTTTCCTCCCACTCACTTCTCTCGAGAGAAACTCCTTCTCTAGAAATGATCCATTCTTAGCAACGAATGTCTTGCCTTCGGATCTGTGATAGAAGGTGTACCCAACAGTTTCCTTTGGGTATCCTATGAAGACACATTTCTCCGATTTGGGTTCGAGCTTATCAGGTTGAAGTTTTTTCACATAAGCATCGCAGCCCCAAACTTTAAGAAACGTCAACTTTGGTTTCTTGCCAAACCACAGTTCATAAGGCGTCGTCTCAACGGATTTTGATGGTGCCCTATTTAACGTGAATGCGGCCGTCTCTATAGCATAACCCCAAAACGATAGCGGTAAATCGGTAAGAGACATCATAGATCGCACCATATCTAGTAAAGTACGATTACGACGTTCGGACACACCATTACGCTGTGGTGTTCCGGGTGGCGTGAGTTGCGAAACTATTCCACAGTTTTTCAAATGTACACCAAACTCGTAACTCAAATATTCTCCTCCACGATCAGATCGTAGAAACTTTATTTTCTTGTTACGATGATTTTCAACTTCACTCTGAAATTCTTTGAACTTTTCAAATGTTTCAGACTTATGTTTCATTAAGTAGACATACCCATATCTGCTTAAATCATCTGTGAAGGTGAGAAAATAACGATATCCGCCA
>NW_021247426.1:0-805 GCF_002162155.2 Triticum dicoccoides | reverse complement strand
GGAGCGCGACATGGCAAAAGCTCGTTCCGCATTCTATCAACAGCAGGCTCGAAGATACCAAAGCAGAGAAGTACGGGCCAAAACCTATAACGTTGGCGAACAAGTTCTACGCCTGCCGGACAAGAAAAAGGATAAATTAAAGCCCAAATGGGAGGGCCCCTTCATAATCGACCAAGTACTGACCGGCGGAGTGTACCGTCTGCGAAACGCATCGGATAACCGACTCGAGCCGAACCCATGGAACGCAGCATGCCTACGAAGATTCTACGCCTAGCGCCGGACTCCGTGTTCGTTTCCTTCCTTTGTCCCTTTGTTTTATTTTTATTTTTATTTTTTATTGGCTGTCCGGGATTTTGTTCCTTCTCCCTACCCTTTTTCTTCTCCCAAGCCCTTAGGGGCTTGCCTGTGCATTGTTCGCACATACCCGACGCGCTACCCGCGCTCATAATACCTGGGGGCTTCTTTACCAAGAAGTTTATATAAAACGGGCCTCATGCCCAAAACATGTGTGACACTTCCGCAGGAACCTTTTATACACCATTATATGCATCGATATGACTTAAGTTTTGGCCAAGCTGGGTTGCCTGGCTCCTGTGCTTACCCCTACGTTCTCGTTCGTTCGGCTAGGTGGTAAAGGGAGCACCTCTGTGATTGTTACTGCCGGGTCAGCCGGATGTGTACCTCAGACTGGGTGAAGCCGAAAGCTAGCGTTCTTAAGGGAATATTCGGTCGGTGAACTAAAAGATGATCTTTCGTATTTATTCATCTGCCCCCAGATGCTTTTCTGCTCTTTCTGGCAGTTCGG
>NW_021247425.1:0-1890 GCF_002162155.2 Triticum dicoccoides | reverse complement strand
TTCAATTGGTATCTTTTGATAGCTTGCTTCAATTGGTATCTTTTGATAGCTTGATTGCTTGTTTCTCTCTTTGTTATGTCTTTATGGCATATCATTCTTTTGCAATCTTTGGGCCTCAATATAGTTTGTTTTCCTCCAAGTATTTACCGTTGGATATGTGTATTGCATTCCACTCTCTTGTGGAGAAATACACAATTTATGGAGGACCACAATTTATATTGGCCTTCTTGGCTTTTCGCCCATTTTGGCAATCGATGCCAATGGGGGAGAAGTTTCAGAGAGTTTTGTGGAGTAGCTTTGGTTTTTGTCTCCTTAGCATTTGCATCTCATTCGCATGCATTATTGGTTGGTGCATTGCATGGTGATGCATAATTCCTTGTATGGACTCTCTTGAAAGTGATTGTCATCAATTACCAAAATGGGGGAGATTGAAAGAACATGAGGTGCCCCCATGTTTGGTTTTGGTAATTAATGACAATCTCTATGGACTAATGGTTGCCTTGAGTTATATTTGAAGGGTTTGTCCATAGGCTTTTCTTGGAGTCCATTTGTTGGTTTCAAGGAGAGTTTGTGATGACTAAGGTGCTATTAAGGAATTATCCAAAGATCGGTCATGTGAGTGTTGAGCTTATTGCAAGCATGTCTTGAAGAAGAAGATTGTGTGATCATTCATGTCTACCTTCAAGACATCATCCAAATGAAGAGAGTTGGAAAGGTTCAACACACAAAGCGCACAAGATGTACCGAGGGATCAAGTGATCCCATGGTATGGTAAGCATTATCCATTACGCTTTGTGTGCTACCCATGGTCTTCATGAGAGTTCTTTGTGGGGTTAGGTTGCGGTGTGCAAGTTCAAGTGGAGCATCACGAAGAGATCAAATGCTTGAAGCTTGCCGTCCATTATGGTGACAATGGATTTGTGAATATGTGCGGAAGAGTGGCTCACCCATAGTAGAGTATGGGGGAGCAATCAACTAGTCTTCATCGAGCCAACGCGATCAAGAAATGTGGTCCATCTTGAGGAGGAGTAGATCGTCATCATCTAGCTCAAGTGGATCATGTGCAAGGCAAAGGTTTGCCCTTGATAGGCTTTCTATTTTACCAGTCTCATGGTAGTTGTGGGAGACCGGGTTATAGGATCGATTGCCGTACTATCAAGGGGGGCTCTCGATGAGTTGCTTGATCGTATCGTTCGTAGAGAGCTCAAACCATTGCATCCTTGCATCTTCGTTATTGGTTCTTGTTTGGTTCTTCTCCTTGTGAGATTTGGAGCTTATGGTCATTTTTATGACAAGCTCGAGTTCATCGAAAATGGAGTTCACATGCATCTTCGATGATGTTTTCGATGTTGGAGGGTATGCCAGTTCTTCTCTGTTGGAGGTTTCACTCCTCTGTTTGTTAGGCATACCTCCCCTGCCTCTTCTTACTATAACCAGTCGCTGTTTTGATGCTACTCGTCTTCCTCTATCCAACAAGCTTGAGTTTGCTCAATTCAGAGCTCATTTGCAGAAGTTATGGCAGTTCTGGTTTTCCTTGAAGTATACTTTGTTTTCGTGGAAGTGGCATAAGGATGGCGCCAGCGGTAGTACCGCTTATCGCCACAAGCGGTAGTACCGTTGTCCCACAGCGGTAGTACCGCCCATGGCCATAAGCGGTAGTACGGCTCCGGTTCCGCGCTGGTACCGCCTCGACTCGAGACGTGGTTTTCTTGTGTCGGGTTCAGCGGCAGTAGGTGCGGTAGTACCGCTCGTGTGCGGTAGTACCGCTGGGGTGAGCGGTAGTACCGCTTATATGCGGTACTACCACCCCAAGGTTCATATTTGGTTGCTCCTTTTCCCTGCTTCTTCCGCCCGAGCGGTAGTACCGCTCGTGTGCGGGCTGAGCACATA
>NW_021247424.1:0-838 GCF_002162155.2 Triticum dicoccoides | reverse complement strand
AACCAAGCACACAAGCAAACAGAAAAAGGCAAGCGAAAGAGAGAGGAGATTGGGAGAGAGAGGGCGAATAAAACGGTAAGGGTGAAGTGGGGGAGAGGAAAACGAGAGGCAAATGGCAAATAATGTAAATGCGAGGGAGATGAGTTTGTGATGGGTACTTGGTATGTCTTGACTTGAGCGAAGACCTCCCCGGCAACGGCGCCAGACATTCTTCTTGCTACGTCTTGAGCTTGCGTTGGTTTTCCTTGAACAGAAAGGGTGATGCAGCAATAGTAGCGTAAGTATTTCCCTCAGTTTTTGAGAACCAAGGTATCAATCCAGTAGGAGGCTCCTCAAAAGTCCCACGCACCTACACAAACAAACAAAGAACTCGCAACCAACACAATAAAGGGTTTGTCAATCCCTTAACGGCCACTTGCGAAAGTGAGATCTGATAGAGATAGTATGATAAGATAAATATATTTTTGGTATTTTCTAATATAGATGAAAAAAGAAAAAATGCAAATAAAAGTAGATTGGAAGCAAATGTGATAAGAGATAGACCCGGGGCCATAGATTTCACTAAAGGCTTCTCTCAAGATAGCATAAGTATTACGGTGGGTGAACAAATTACTGTCGAGCAATTGATAGAAAAGCAAATAATTATGAGATTATCTAGGCATGATCATGTATATAGGCATCACGTACGCAACAAGTAGACCGACTCCTGCCTCCATCTACTACTATTACTCCACACATCGACCGACTCCTGCCTGCATCTAGAGTATTAAGTTCATAAAGAACAGAGTAACGCATTAAGTAAGATGACATGATGTAGAGGGATAAACTCATGCAATAT
>NW_021247423.1:0-1084 GCF_002162155.2 Triticum dicoccoides | reverse complement strand
GACACCAGGATCCAGCCGCCCTGCTCGCTGGATGATAGTGAGATGCGATCAGAGGTGCGCCAGAGCCCGCCGAACGCAGCATCGAAGATCGCTATTGCTTCGCCCACAGTGGCCAGGTCGCCTTACACGGAGCCAGAACCGGACACCCCTGTCCACATCCCCATGTCCACCCCTCCAGGAAGCCCGACCGCATCGCAACGAAGATGCCCATACTTTGTTGCCCGTCAGCCATCGCTGCTACCTGCGCCAAGCTCCACTCCACCGCGCCAGCCTGCAAACAGGAGGAAGACACTTGCGGGTGTGGTTGTCTTCGACACGACTAGGTGCAGCCCACGCCTTCGAGCAAAGAACAGAAAGATGCATGTGGCACAGATGGCCGAGAGGCTGTTGTGCCAGCACATGGGAATCATAGATGAAGGACAACAACTCATGGAAGACGCCATTGGCAAGTTCGTCGACATGTTTCAGGGAAGGCTACCAGACATAGCTCTTTCAGCCCTTAGGGCTCTGTTCAACCTTGACTGTGACCTTGCTACGGCTGTTGAAGACGCTCTGTTGGAACATGGAGGTGAGGCTGGCCCTGAACTGCAGGCGTCGGCCAAGGAGATCGCCGGCGTGTCGGCATGATCGGACTGGTGCAAGTCCCAGTTGATGTTGCCCCTTCTTCATGTTAGCTACAACCCCGAAATGCATGTTTTATGCCTGCTTGCTGCTGGTCTTGAGGGCTGCGGCTAGCTGTTGCCCTGGCAAGGCACCTTTAGATGTGTGTTGCAATTGTTGCTGGCTGCTGAGTTGTGCTTTGTTCCACTTTGGATTGCTGTGCGGTACGCCTAGAGCTGATCATGTTTGGATCTGCTCCTCCGATGTAATCCGAGTTCATCAATGTTAGATCAAAACTTGAGTGTTCTTAGTTGGAATGTCCGAGGCTTAAACTGTCCTGATCGTCGCGCTGCCATCTATGAGACCGTCAATGCTACTCCTTGTCATATCATTTGTTTTCAAGAAACCAAGCTCGAGCATGTCGACCCTTTCACTGCTTCCCACCTGGGAGGGCACAGATTGAAGAACTTTGCTCAATGTCCGA
>NW_021247422.1:0-584 GCF_002162155.2 Triticum dicoccoides | reverse complement strand
TCATTCAATGCGGTTATCTCCATTCTTTGGAAATAAGAAATCAAATATCAAATGTGAAATGGCTAACTCACACATACTCTTATTGATACTATGCGGAAATCATTTAATCCCTTGGTGATTGTGTTAGGTTACTTGGAAAGAAACAAAGCTGATGAATAACCCTATGAACAATATGTGCTGATATTGCATATTGGCTGACTGGCTGAGATGTAACTATTGGTTTGTTTGTTCATTAATATACCCTGATAGCAAGTCATGATTTTGACAGTTAATTTATTTGCTCTACACCACTAATATATGCTTGATAATAGTGGAAAGCATTGATACGCTTATACGCAGCTCAAATTGATGCATGCCTAGTCATATACAATATCTCATCCAGTTTAAATCTTGATGTGTGCAGGTGCGAGGGAGATCTAGTCGCTAACTGGCGCTGCTGATAGGTCTTCATCCTGCTGCTCAGCTTGGTCACATTAAATTGCATACGTGAATGCAGTGCAGGCCCTTGATGGTAGTGGAGCCAATCGAAGGGTCAAATCTGTGTTGTCATATATATGAGCCAAAGAATAGTGTACCTGCATGGA
>NW_021247421.1:0-497 GCF_002162155.2 Triticum dicoccoides | reverse complement strand
GAGGTAGGCGTGGTGCATTTACTGGACGGAGCCGGTGCGCGGTTTTCGAGGCGCCCACTCCCCGCGATCGCGGGGTGGGGCGAGGCCGCCTCATTCGCCGCCTCGGTTCCGCATCCTCGCCACGCGGCTCCCATGCGCTTGGGGTCGTGGACGGTGGAAGTGGGAATCTGGGCCGCCGCGGGCGGAGGCAGCGGGTCGGCCCCGACTCCCTGCCCTTCCCGTGCCTCGATTTGCTGAGCGGGGCGGCCGCGCCCCCACCTCGCTCCTTTATAAAGAGCGGGAGGGGAGCATGGAAGCCCGCACTCTTCCATCTCCTCCCTTCTTCAGCTTCTGCTCCCCTTCCTCTCATCTGCTATGGAGAAAGGGAACCCTGGCCCTTCATCGCTGGCGGCAAGGGTCGCCGCCAGACAGCGCGCCTCTCCCTCTCCCGTGCCCGTGGTGGCGGAGCCAGCCATAAGGGGAAGAGGGAGGGGGCGAGGTCATGGGCGAGGTCGAGG
>NW_021247420.1:0-553 GCF_002162155.2 Triticum dicoccoides | reverse complement strand
CGGAAGCTGAAATTTCCACCATGCTTGCTAATTATACTTTTGAGGGTGGAATACCAAAGAAACTTGGAGATCCAGGAGTACCCACTATACCATGCTCCATTAAAAGAAACTATGTTAAAACTGCTTTATGTGATCTTGGAGCCGGTGTTAGTGTTATGCCTCTCTCTTTATATCGTAGACTTGATTTGAATAAGTTGACACCTACTGAAATATCTTTGCAAATGGCTGATAAATCAACTGCTATACCTGTCGGTATTTGTGAGGATGTGCCTGTTGTAGTTGCAAAGGTTACTATTTTAACGGACTTTGTTATTCTTGATATTCCCGAGGACGATAGTATGTCTATTATTCTTGGAAGACCCTTTTTGAATACTGCAGGCGCTGTTATTGATTGCACTAAAGGCAATGTCACTTTTCATGTTAATGGTAATGAACATACAATACACTTTCCAAGGAAACAACCTCAAGTCCATAGTATCAATTCTATTGGAAAATTTCCATCGATTCTTTTTGGAGGTTTTGAATTTCCTCTTCCTACAGTCAAGAAGAAATA
>NW_021247419.1:0-1934 GCF_002162155.2 Triticum dicoccoides | reverse complement strand
TTGCACACTTGAGTAAAATTAGCAATATAAATCAGTTGGAAATAAGTTTGGACCTTTTTTAAGCATATAGGCGAAACCAAGGTTCGGTTATTGGAAGAATGGAGCACGGGAGGCGTCAGGATGTTAAAAAACATGGACTTTGTAGGAATCGATTGGGGAAGAAAGGAGGAGGAGGTGGACTAAGGGCTTGTCCGGCCCGGGCACTAAAAAAAATAGCGCGCTATAGCTATTGAGAATTGACTCGCTAAATATACCGGTGTACAATGTCTCGCTAATAGCACGCTATAGTGCGATATAGCACGCTAATAGCATATTTTGGGGTCGGCGCTATTTTGCTGTAGCGCGCTATTTTTTTGATTGAGGATTGAAAAAGTGAATCCATGCGAAGCTTTTCCGTGCGAGTCACTTGTTTTACTTTTTTTTTAAAAAAGCACTCGTATTCCATTCAACTATAAGCAAGATCCATACAAATACGAGTACAAAGATGCACACATACATCACAGGTACAACCACTACAGCTGTCCCACCATATCACAGAGAGCACCCAAACGAAAACCAAAATCACATAAAAGTCCTTGGGTCCCGGTTCATCCTCAAGACCTCAACCTTCAACGAACCGTCGTAATCTCTGCCGTTGCCAGAGCAAAGTGGAGTCGCCGGCCAAGAAGCAAGGACAGGAGCAGTGTCGCCACAAACGCTTTGTGTGCCGCACATAGGACCCGTCCCAGTGGACGGGAACCTGTGTCGGGTTCCGGTGCATTGGCCGGGGAGATTACCCGTGCTCCCCTCACCTTGGATCTGCCATAGCCATCGACCTTCACCGACAAGGAGCAGCATCACCAGCCACCACACCCACCAGATCACCACAACCACTGATCGCCTGCAACAAACGGATCTAGAATCACCGATCCAGATGCCGCAGACTCCTGTACACTGCCACCGCGCAACCGGCACCGCCGACCTGGTGGTACTTTGCCTCCCTAGCCCTGCAGTGTCGTCAGAGAAAGCGCCACCGCGACGGGGAGTAGGCTGGAGGAATTTATTCACCTCATCGGCGTCGTCCCTGCTCGAGCACCAATGCGACGGCGAGTACTTCGGGCGTCGGCGAGACGACGACGATGGAGTGCTTTCAAGCTCCGAAGCAAGCAGGTGGATCGATTCTTCTGCTCCGGTACACGATACACGTGAAGCTAGCTTGTACGGTCACGCACGTACACCGGCAACCTTTTTTTTGCTCTTCCTCGTTTGGTTTGGTTCCGTCCGTTACGTAGCAGAAACGGTTTTCCTACAAAACGTAGGATCGAAAACCCACTCGGCGTCCGGCTGTACCACACGCCGACTCGGACAGGTAGTTCTCGATGGATCAGTGCTACTTGCTATATAAGCTTGGATCCCTCCATCAAACCAAGGCATCCAACGCAGGTACTAATTAACCAAGAGTCCAACAACACGTAGGTACGCCAGTTTGATCCAAGAGCCAGCGATAGAAGCTAGCAAATCGACGACATGAGCCGCCTCCTCAAGACCACCGTCACGCTGATCATCCTCGTCCTTCTCCTCATGCCCGGGGCCTTAGCCGCCACTAGCTTCGATGCCTCACGAAGCCAACAGCTGCCGCTGCCGCGAGGGACAGTCAAAGGGCCGGAGAGCGTCGCCTTCGACGGACTGGGCCAGGGACCCTACAGCGGCGTCTCAGACGGCCGGATCCTCAAGTGGAACGGCGAAAAGCTAGGATGGACTACCTATGCATATGGACCCGGGTATGATAGCAAGACATGCACGCCGTCCAAGTTCAGCTCGGAGACTGAGAATGCCAGGGAGAGCCGCTGCGGCCGCCCGCTTGGCCTACGGTTCGACCAGAAATCGGGCGACCTCTACGTGGCCGACGCGTACAAGGGGCTGATGCGGGTAGCGCCGGGCGGCGGGGAGGCCAC
>NW_021247418.1:0-997 GCF_002162155.2 Triticum dicoccoides | reverse complement strand
GTTTCGTGCTCACTAGTAGCGCGGGAGGGCGCGCTACTAATAAGGCGCTACAGCTATTGCTTAGCAGCAGCGCGTGCATGCCCGCGCTACTGCTAGGATGAATAGCTGCAGCGTTTGTTCGGTACCACGCTGCTGCTAAGGTAACTACTTGCAGCGTGTTTTCTGTCCATCGGTACTAGTACTTTTTTTTTCATTTCTAGTGTATTTATGCGCCATCGTACAAATATTGATACAATACCAGTTATAAGGTTTACATCATTATGTCCATAACAGTGTGTCAAATGAAGGTGGATTAGGTTCAAGTGGAGGCAATATGTGGTGCATGTCAAAAGTATACTACTAATCCAAACTTGATCTAGTTTGGACTAGTAGTACTTTCGATGTGCACCACATGTTGCCTCCACTTGAATCTAATCCGCCAGCACAAGCTATTTAATCATCCTCATAGTCATTACCACCAACAGTATTTATTTCTGTCTAAAAAAATTAGAATTTATTTAATCACCACTAACACTAGCTAATAATAATCATCATAGTCATTACCACCAACACTAGCTATTTTATCATCATAGTAATATAGTGTAGCATATCATCATCCTGAAACTCATTTCTAGCTAGCTAATCACTCCTGTTGCTCTCTCTTAGGTAAAATAACATAGAACATGTATAGCTCTCCTCCTTGATCAAGCTGGAGCATGCAGATGAACCTGTCTCCTAATCGTGGGTAGCACATCTGTTTGCTGCCCCCTAGTACTTCTCTGCGCTCCCCCATCACATATTTGATCCAGTCTTGCACTATTAAGCATCCGTCGCTAATCTTGAATGCACTAAAGTAATCTGTAGGATATCTTGGTCGTAAGCTGATAATACTCATGGTACCTTTAGTCTCGATCCCATAAGGCACAACGTTCATCGGGAGTCCCTGTTGAAGAACATCGTATGTTAACATACTTAGCAATGAAGTTTAGTTTCAAAAATAATGTATGGAAAAGATGCA
>NW_021247417.1:0-1321 GCF_002162155.2 Triticum dicoccoides | reverse complement strand
TGTAGCACTGGGCTAGCAGGACTCCGGTGAACCGGGCTGTAGCGGGCTAACAGGACTCCGGTATTCATCGCGTGACATTTCCCCGAAGGGACAGACACAGGAACGAAGAAGGACACATGCCGGCCAGCCTAAGTGTTCCGGAGCAGTAGCAAGCTACCATGGCTCGGTGGAAACACTAGGAGACATTTCCCGGTAAGAGAGGCTACTAAAGATAAACAACTAGATGGTCAGATCCCACACATACCAAGCATTTCAATAGCATACACACAATATGCTCGATATGTGCAGATACAACATGGCATCACAACATGACTCTACGACTCAAGTAATTTATTCAATAGGCTCCGGGGAGCGAGACATTACAAACATGGGTCTCATGACCCAACAATCAGAGCATACAAGTCAAAGCACAAGCGAAAGCTATCATGTCTGAGTACAGACATCTATAAATGAAAAAGGCTGAGAAGCCTGACTATCGATCAGATCCTGCCGAGGGCACAAGATCGTAGCTGAGGTATCAAGGTAAACGTCGAAGTCCACGTGGAACTACTAGTGAGACTGAAGTCTCTCTGCAAAAACATAAAATAGGCAAACGTGAGTACAAATGTACCCAGCAAGACTTACATCAGAACTAACTACATATGCATCATTTTCAACAAGGGGATGGTGGGGTTTAACTGCAGCAAGCCAGCTTTGACTCGGTGGCTATCCTGAACTACGACTGCAAGTAACTCTTTTGAGGTGGCGCACACGAGTCCACATATTCACCATATCAATACACCACTATGGATCCGCTCCCGTCTCCCTACGAGAACGCCATCCATAGTACTCACGCTTATCTTGCGTATTTTAGAGTATCCACTTTCACTTGTCTATGAACTGATATAAGCAACCCAAAAGTCCTTTTCCGCGGACACGGCTATTCGAATAGATGATGTTAACCCTGCAGGGGTGTACTTCTTCATACATGTTTCCACCACTTAGCGTCTGCACATGACATGTGCTCGGCAGACTTCAAGCGAAAGCCGACGTGGGTGTAGACCACGACCTACCTAAACACTCAAGTCTCTAGTCCAGGTTTATCGCCTATTCGGGTTCCATCCATGAGGAGATCCGGCCGGAGTTTCGCTCACAGCCCCAAACGATGTGAACAGGGTTCCCGAGATACCAAACGGGCATCCGGTACACCGTGCCACGTACCTACCGCATCACAGCCCACCCCTACGGTCAGCGCTGTCCACGGCCTCCAGTAAGCTACAAACACCAGAAACTACTTGCAACTCCTGGACAGAGGACTAGGGTGAATAAGAAGTCGAGCGGG
>NW_021247416.1:0-549 GCF_002162155.2 Triticum dicoccoides | reverse complement strand
AATACAGTAGATATTACACCAATATGAATTTATAATGAGTTCATTACAGTACCTAAGTGGTGGTTTTATTTTCTTATACTAACGGAGCTTACGAGTTTTGTTTTGAGTTTTGTGTGGTTGAAGTTTTCAAGTTTTGGGTAAAGATTCGATGGACTATAGAATAAGGAGTGTAAAGAGCCTAAGGTTGGGGATGCCCAAGGCACCCCAAGGTAATATTCAAGGACAACCAAGCAACTAAGCTTGGGGATGCCCCGGAAGGCATCCCCTCTTTCGTCTTCGTTCATCGGTAACTTTACTTGGAGCTATATTTTTATTCGCCACATGATATGTATTTTGCTTGGAGCGTCATTTTATTTTGTTAGTTTTTTCTTGCTGTTAGTTAGAATAAAAGTTTTGCATCTTTAGTTTCAATAAAAAAGTCAAGGATAGCCTTTTCCATGCTTATTTTGCTTGTATACATGTTGCTGTTTGAAAACAGAAAGTTTACCGCTGTTGCAAAAATTCCCTAGAAAAGTCAGAGAATGGTATAACGTTGAATCTTTTTGCATA
>NW_021247415.1:0-1197 GCF_002162155.2 Triticum dicoccoides | reverse complement strand
TGCATCGTCACATGAGTCGATGATATGCAACATATATAGTTGAGCAACACAAAGACACAGACTTGGCAAAAATAGAAATAACATATCATAAGCATAAATAACAAAGTTCATCGTACCCAAAATGACCTAACTAGAGTGATTTTCGCTAGTCGAGGAGGAGGACGGTTTAATTACATCACAAATAAAGTTTCACCGTGCATAACTCAAAGTTTTGTCATAAAAGAAAGTATGGACTAAATGGACACATTGTCATATATCGACAATCACTCCATCATGTCGTGCCATCCATCCAAGTCAGGGAGATAGTCATCGAGCTTAGTGAAAGGCTTCATGTCGAGACGCTGAGAGGCTATCCATGTTCGGACGTCTTCCCGCGACATTTGTCCTTCTGCATGGAACATCCCTGTTTTTCCGATGACCTCATTCATGATGATTTGGGCAAGTTCGCGCTGGATGTTATAGAACTCAGCTCGAAGTCGATGATCCTCGATATCTCCTATGTCCTTTGCCCATTGCAGAATATGGGCATCGCTAGATCTAGGCGCCATGTGAAGGTTCTGATGATCCTGTCGGTACTCCAGCATGTGGTGTAGGACATAGAATCCATCATTAAGAGAATCGTTCGGTTGCTGGATGCAGCAGAAGTCGGTCTTATGGCTGAAGGCGGGCCTGCCGCCCCTTCTCTTCTTGTCCCTAACCTCTCCACCCCTTGCTTGGTAGTAAAACATAGCACTGTCGAGAACATCTTTGATGTTGGTGTAATCCTTTTTGTGAATGTTCTTCGACGAGTCCAAGTAAAGAGCGTGGAAGAATCGGGGGTAGAGGATGATGAGGACGGCGCGCCCGCCGCTGCGCAAAATAAGTACACCTCAAATTAATTAGCCTCCACCGTGCAAATGAATTATTGAAATCGAAGGAATGATAGCAGCGCGGATGACTTACACGAGATGATAAGGCAGGAGAATCGCCTCCTTGTCCTTATTGGCGAGCATGAAACTGACGATGTAATCCCTCGCGTATTCACGATGCTGTGCACAGACTCCCAAGAAGCCCTCGTGCATGTAGTACGGGTCAGCGACACAGATATGAGATATCTGCTCAACCCCAATGATGTAGCTCATGTGCAAGGCATAAAGGCGGACAAAAGTAAAATCCAGCTTCTTCACGTGAAACATGTCGAATATGTAATCGAATCGG
>NW_021247414.1:0-1078 GCF_002162155.2 Triticum dicoccoides | reverse complement strand
AAAGGACCTTTGTCCCGACGGCCCTCTGTGTGGATCTTTGTGGCGGAGCGACAGGGCAGGTTGAGACCGCCTAGGAGAGAGGTGGGCCTGGCCCTGTTCGGCGTTCGCGGATACTTAACACGCTTAACGAGATCTTGGTATTTGATCTGAGTTGGCTACGAGCCTATACGCACTAACCATCTACGCGGGAGTAGTTATGGGTATCCCGACGTCGTGGTATCAGCCGAAGCACTTCAGACGTCAGCGACGGAGCGGCGCGCGCCGAATTGGACTGGAACGCCACTAGGCTAGGTCTGCTTTCGGCCGCCCACGCAACATGCAGGTGTGCTCAGGGCGATGGGCCCAGACCCCTGCGCGCTTAGGTTTAGACCGGCGTGCTGGCCTCTCTGTTTTGCCTAGGTGGGGCTGCGACGTGTTGATCTTCCGAGGCCGGGCATGACCCAGGAAAGTGTGTCCGGCCAAATGGGATCAAGCGTGCTGGGTAAGTTGGTGCACCCCTGCAGGGAAGTTAATCTATTCGAATAGCCGTGATCTTCGGTAACAGGACGACTTGGAGTTGTACCTTGACCTTATGACAACTAGAACCGGATACTTAATAAAACACACCCTTCCAAGTTCCACAGACAACCCGGTGATCGCTTTTCCACAGGGCGACGAGAGGAGGATCACCGGGTAGGTTTATGCTACTGGAGATGCTACTTGGAGATGCTACTTGGAGGACTTCAATCTACTCTCTTCTACATGCTGCAAGACGGAGGCTGCCAGAAGCGTAGTCTTCGACAGGATTAGCTATCCCCCTCTTATTCTGGCATTCTGCAGTTCAGTCCACCGATATGGCCCTTTACACATATACCCTTGCATATGTAGTGTAGCTCCTTGCTTGCGAGTACTTTGGATGAGTACTCACGGTTGCTTTTCTCCCTCTTTTCCCCTTTCCCTTCTACCTGGTTGTCGCAACCAGATGCTGGAGCCCTGGAGCCAGACGCCACCGTCGACGACGACCCCTACTACACCGGAGGTGCCTACTTCTACGTGCAGCCCGCTGACGACGACCAGGAGTAGTTAGGAGGATCCCAGG
>NW_021247413.1:0-1017 GCF_002162155.2 Triticum dicoccoides | reverse complement strand
TGCTCCATGGAATCTAACCAGCCCCTGGCGCTGATTCACCGACGAGGCACCCCACTTCCTCCACCGTATCCGCCCCCTCCGGCCTCCCCTTTCTAGACCCCTCCTCAGCTATCAAGCGTGACAAAAAAGTGAATAGGGCACCGAAACAAACCTAGATGGGCGACCCACAAACCCAAAAATGAAAAGGGCCCAACAATAAAAATCCCCGTACTCACACACACGGGAAACTCGAATGATACAGCCGCTCAAGTGTTGAGATTCCTGCGGAACTGGCGGCAGGAAAAACGACCTGAAGCAAAATAAAAAAACAGACAGGCAGAAATTAGAAAAAATGTTCAATATTCCATCCGCATAAATGGGAAGAAAAACCTCTCAGACAACATCTTCTCGCCAAACCGTAGCTAAGATGTCTCCTGTCCGAGTTTTTTTTAGGACGCTGATAACGCCCACACATGTGGCATACTAAACAACCACCCACATACTGTGTGTGGCGTAAGCAGGAGGCAGCCCACACGGGTCATGTGTGGGCGAATATTAGAACTGCACACACGTGTGGACGTAGCTACTTCGTGCCACACGCCCAACAAGTACTACTCATCCCATCCTGTGCGTATAGCACAAAGCAAAAATTGCCACACATCCCGGCGCAGCTACGTTAGTTACCTGTGGGATGCCGCTTTAGTTATCATCCGGGATGGCAAATGTAGTTGTAAAAGCATGGCAACTCTCTTTGTTTTGGATAAATATAGTTGCCATGTCAAATTTGTCGTAGTTGCCGCGTGCAATCAAACAATAGTTGCCCTGCGTGATTAACTATTTGCCACATGTGGTAAAAAAAGTAGTTGCCACGTGTGGTCCAACTATAGTTGCCATGTATGGTTACACATAGTTGCCATGTGTGTGTTTATTTGGTTGCCACATACGCGCAACTGCAGTTGCCATCTACCAACAAATCCTAGTTGTTATGTGTGTTTACCTAGTTGCCGCATACGTGCAACTGCAGTTGTCATCTATCAC
>NW_021247412.1:0-873 GCF_002162155.2 Triticum dicoccoides | reverse complement strand
GTCTGGTTAATATGATGAAAGATAAATATGAGGTAACTTCCATATGCTCCTTCCTGCTTGTATGCTTCCATTCTTGCTGACTCTCCTAGCCCCCAAGGGCCGGTTTGAAATATTCTTTCAAACTGGGACTTAATAATATAAATCTTGATGCTTTGAAATTTGCTGATGTAGCCCCCAAGGGCCGGTTCAACTTAGCGTAGTTAAACCGGTACTTTAAGTAATTGAAACTGCCGCATCAGAATATATATGATCAAATAGCCATTAGCCCCCAAGTGCCGAGTTGAATACTTGTATTGATCTTGGGACTTTGTAAACAATTGAAAGATGAAGATCGAATATGCATTAGCCCCCAAGTGCTAAGCGCATAACTTGTTATGTGGTTGGTACTTGAATCCTTCTACCAATTTGTTGAAACATATATCTGTATGCATGCAGGCGGAGCTGAAGACGAAAGAAAACCAAGTCATCGATCTTCAAGAAAACCTGAAAACCCAACAGGCTGAAACCTCCAAAGCAAAAGAGGAATTGGCCAGTGCTTTAAGCGCCATGGAACAACTTAAGGAGAGCTTCAAGAAGAAACGGGCGGATTGGGCCACTGAAAAGTCCGCTTTGATCAAATGAGCAGAGGATGTCGAGGCTGCACTAAAACCAGTGACGGATGAACTGACCAGCATAAAGCGGCATGTTCATGCCATGACCATTGCTATCTTTGGTAAGCCAGCTTGCCTTCTGAATTGGCTCTGCCTTCTTACAGAGTCACCAGTTTATTAACCCTTTATGGTATTTTAGGGACACGCATTGGTCACTTGGGGTCAGATGTGCAAAAGAAATTGAAAGCCGCCTATACATTGGTTGAACAATTGTATATTGGTG
>NW_021247411.1:0-1257 GCF_002162155.2 Triticum dicoccoides | reverse complement strand
CAGAGGCCTTACGACAAGTCCGAGGAGGAAAACGTAGCCATATCGAAGGCCGAGGTGGAAGCCCATTTTGCACCGAAACCGCCACCGCCGCCAAGGGAGAAAGTGCCTGTGGAAAAGATTGACCACTTCATTCGTATGGCTAGACCACCAGCTCCCAAGCCTGTTGACACAGACTATGAGCGCCACCTCAGGAAGTTAAATCGAGCACGTCTATAGAAAGAGGCGAGCTCGAGCTCGAGCAAATTAGCTGGCAAAAAATGTGGTAAAACCGTTCCCCAGCAGAGAGAACAGGCGGTCCAATCAATCCCCCCGCTTGTTGTGCCAACAACACATGAGAGTAGGCGTGCCCAATATTATTGTGGGCAAACCATTAACGTTCCCGGGGTGGGCGATGTGGTAATAACCGAGGAGCATATTGCGCAGGCTGAATCGATCGGGATCACTCTTGGACAACTCCTCGATATCGAGCCCATGTCTCCGACTAGAGAGGAGGAAATAAAACGAAAATATGCCCGGGGCCAACCTTTGGTCGAGCCAGAGGAGGTCAATAAGCTCCCAATGAGAATGTATGCATTGCATCAATGGTACATGGACATTACCAAGATTTCCAATCGAGAGTCCCTCATGGTGAATGTCAACGAGGAGCATTACTACCATAAGAAAGTTGTGACCGTTGAGTATTCAGAACTTTTTTAGCTATACAATAAAGACGCACTCGACAAATCTATCGTCAGTTGCTATTGTTTGTAAGTGATTCCTTTCTGTAATTTAAGTCTCAAGCTAGCTGATCATTTTGATCAATCATTACCTGTAATTATCCTCACTATATTATTTTCTGTGGCATTATGCAGGATGAAGATTTATGAAATGAAAAAAGGTGGATGCTATGGCATTGGGTTCGTTGACCCAAATACCATTAATGAATACACATGGAAATTAGATCCATATCACGCAAAATGTGTAGAGGAAAGCATGCTACAGTTCTTCAAGGAACTCAAATACAATGAAGATATACTACTTCCTTACAACTTCAAGTGAGTCACACTGTCTTGTACTACAAATTCTGTTTTTCCCTACTAGCTATAGCTACATGTTTTTGCTTACATATGCCCGCTTAATTAAGACATGCAAACGTGTGTGCATGCAGATATCACTGGATCTTGTTAATCATTAAAGTTGATGAAGGAACAGTTGAAGTACTAGACTCGCTACTTAAGAAAGCAAGTGACTACACCATCGTGAACGGGATAGTCAACA
>NW_021247410.1:0-1661 GCF_002162155.2 Triticum dicoccoides | reverse complement strand
ATTTCGGCTTTCGCTTGAGGACAAGCGAGGTCTAAGCTTGGGGGAGTTGATACGTCCATTTTGCATCATGCTTTTATATCGATATGTATTGCATTATGGGCTGTTATTACACATTATGTCACAATACTTATGACTATTCTCTCTTATTTTACAAGGTTTACATGAAGAGGGAGAATGCCGGCAGCTGGGATTCTGGGCTGGAAATGGAGCAAATATTAGAGACCTATTCTGCACAGCTCCAAAAGTCCTGAAACTTCACGGAAGACGTTTTCAGAATATATAAAAAATACTCAGCGGAAGAGATTCACCAGGGGGGCCACACCCTGCCCACGAGGGTGGGGGCGCGCCCTACCCCCCTGGGCGCCCCCTACCTCGTGGGCCCCCTGGTGGCCCTCCGGTGGCCATCTTCTGCTATATGAAGTCTTTCGATGGAAAAAAATAAGAGCCATCTTCTCGGACGAAACTCCGCCGCCACGAGGCGGAACCAATCTAGGGCTCTGGCGGAGCTGTTCTGCCAGGGAAACTTCCCTCCCGGAGGGGGAAATCATCGCCTTCGTCATCACTAACGCTCCTCTCATCGGGAGAGGGCAATCTCCATCAACATCTTCATCAGCACCCTATCCTCTCAAAACCCTAGTTCATCTCTTGTATCCAATTCTTGTATCCAACTCCGGGATTGGTACCAGTAGGTTGCTAGTAGTGTTAATTACTCCTTGTAGTTGATGCTAGTTTGTTTAATTGGTGGAAGATCATATGTTCAGATCCTATATGCTTATTAATACCCCTCTGATTATGAACATGTTTATGCTTTGTGAGTAGTTACGTTTGTTCCCGAGGACATGGGAGAAGTCTTGCTATTAGTAGTCATGTGAATTTGGTATTCGTTCGATATTTTGATGAGATGTATGTTGTCTCTCCTCTAGTGGTGTTATGTGAACGTCGACTACATGATACTTCACCATTATTTGGGCCTAGAGGAAGGAATTGGGAAGTAATAAGTAGATGATGGGTTGCTAGAGTGACAGAAGCTTAAACCCTAGTTTATGCGTTGCTTCGTAAGGGGCTGATTTGGATCCATATGTTTCATGCTATGGTTAGTTTTACCTTAATACTTTTGTTGTAGTTGCATATGCTTGCAATAGAGGTTAATCATAAGTGGGATGCTTGTCCAAGTAAGGACAGTACCCAAGCACCGGTCCACCCACATACCAAATTATCAAAGTACCGAACGCGAATCATACGGACATGATGAAAACTAGCTTGATGATATTCCCATGTGTCCTCGGGAGCGCTTTTCTCTATATAAGAGTTTGTCCAGGCTTGTCCTTTACTACAAAAAGGATTGGGCCACCTTGCTACACCTTATTTACTTTTGTTACTTGTTGCTCGTTACAAATTATCCTATCACAAAACTATCTGTTACCACTTGTTTCAGTACTTGTAGAGAATACCTTGCTGGAAACCGCTTATCATTTCCTTCTGCTCCTCGTTGGGTTCGACACTCTTACTTATCGAAAGGACTACGATAGATCCCCTACACTTGTAGGTCATCAAGCCTCTGCACCAGAAGATCCTGCTTCCAATACTCAAACTGAGATGCCTGAGTTGTCTATTGATGCAACCAACATTGACCCGTCAACTACTGAACTATCAAGCTCACT
>NW_021247409.1:0-730 GCF_002162155.2 Triticum dicoccoides | reverse complement strand
AAAAAAGGGCACCATGGTGCCCGAGCACATAAACTTCGCACTCGAACAAGCGGAGTATACAGTGGGTGGGTTGCACACAAGTATGTTTGTGCCTTTGTTGTTGGTTTTGATTTGTAGTTCGCATCCTCACTCAAAGGGGTGAACTACTGCGTCTTCATTAAAAAAGATAGGACAAGAAGCCCTAGGCATGAAGATACATTATACTATATTTTTTCTTTTGAAACTTTCAGAGGGGCGGCTCCCACCTGAATATGTATTTCAAAAGAGAGTTTTGTAGAGTCACGTTGTCCGCAAGGAGAGGTAATTATCGAGTAGACCGACATGAACCTTATATTTCGTGTTTGTAAGGCTGTGTGACCAAACAATCAAGTCACCAATGAAGCTTGTTGTTGTGGCCGCTATAGCTTGTTGTTGTGGCCGCTATATTAAGGTCAATGTTATGAGACACTTACGAATTTCAAGCATGCATGATCTTCTAGAGGACGAGGAGTAGGATAAAGGATCAAATTGAAGGTGGCAACAACGTGCACAGTAGAGTGGGCCAAATATCATCGAACTGCCTGAAGATGGGATGGAGATTGGTTAGACGCCGCACTCTCCGGCCATAAGAAAATGTGAAGAATATGTACTTTATGTCTTCAGTGGCACTCGACCAATGCGTTAAGTCTTGGAGTTTGGCTCTATAGATATGGTAACAACCTGCAAGAGAGATCAAAGAGACCAAATTCGA
>NW_021247408.1:0-2354 GCF_002162155.2 Triticum dicoccoides | reverse complement strand
CCCCGCTGCCGAAGCGGCGAATGGAGAGAGAGGGGGTCGGGGAGAGGGTAGATTAGGTTGCTACACTGGTTCCTAGGATACCGTGGGAGCCGGTGTTTGGTCGAGCCAACTGTGTCCATCCGCTTGGCATGATCACGGCATGCAAGACATACATATTATCGTAACAATTTAACGGCACAACAAAGCAATACAATACAATAGAGACACAAGAAGCACCCCAATTGTATGGCACGTCCCCACTTCTAGTGTAGTAGTAGAAAGGGTCAAACACAAGTACTTCCTTGATTCAACAAATGGGCTTAGGTTCCGTCGCACGGAATTCAAATAGATACGTTCAAGATCATCAAAGAAATGAGTTAGTTCCTGGGCCAGGGTTGGGCTTGACCCTAGTGCTTTGGTGACCTAGGTTTGAATCTCATATCTCACAATAAATTTTCTCAAACCACCCCCACTTAATTGAGAGGTTTTCATTAACGGAATGAGACCCATTTTTCAAAGCCAAAAAATTGCCACAACTCTATTGCCTCATTCTTTTTCCTGGCATATGGCACAAATCTATATGCCTAAGAGAGTGATCCCCACTATTTCTACTTATGTTAACATGCAAGATTCATTAGTGCATAGTAGATTTTAAACCACATTCCATTTAATTGTGATATGCATGATTTTTCATGTTAATATTTTTTTGCTTATGTAGATACTCACGCGTAATGGAAAATTTAAAGACTAAATTAGTATTCTACACAATATTTAGAAAATATATATCAAACTCCGCAGCAACGCGCGAGGTATCGTCTAGTTCTATATGTTGCTCATGATACGATGCCACATCACCATGTAGCTGGTCGGGCCCAATAAAATTGATAACTTTTCCCCTTTTTTCTTTGTTCACTTTGTATTTCTTTTTTCTGTTTTTCTGTTTCTTTTTTGTTTTCTTTTTTATTTTCCTTTTCACCTATTTTCGTCTTCTATTGGGCCGGGGGGCTGGGGTAGTGGGGTATGGTATGTAGATTTTTTTTTCTTCAAAAATATATTAACATACATTCTAACCCACCACATGAGCAACTATTCTCAAATGCATGAACTTATTTTCTAAATTTTAATTTCTTATATGTAATGAAACAATTGAAAAAAGATGAACATTTTTATCCAAATATATGAACAATCATTTTTAGATACATGAAAAAAAATTATAAATGCATTTTTTATTACTAAACTAATTTTTTGATAATACTTAAAAATAATTGAAGAAAAAGTTTCAAAATATTTTTCATAAAGAACATAAAAATATATAGACACTAGGAAAATGTTAGGATTATAGCCTCTGCCCCACAGACCATTCAGTTAAATGATTGTGCGGTGACTGGCCCATACCGCTTCATAAACAAATGACTCAACATTCTACTGGTTAGCAAGTGTTGTGCTGTCAACAGGATGCAGCTTTCAGCCCTCTTAAAAGGATCGAGATGGACCTAAGTGTGATTAGGGACAAGTACAAATTTTACTTTGGTTATTAGCAAGTTTAGATTATGTGAGTAGAAAGGTAGGCCTAAACATGGTGATTAGGTTCTTGCAAGGTCAAGTGGCCAAAGTAAATCATAAATAATGAACTACGGATAGGTATAACTAAATATACCGGAGACAATAATGTATTCTGATGTTCACTTCCTTGAAGAAAAGCTAATCACCGTTGGAGGGGTGAGCATTACCACGAAGGCACACAAATACTGCGACGGCTCACATCTTCGCCTTGAGATATCACCATGAAGGCAATTTCCAAGCACTAGTGGCATATCGACTTAAGTTTGACACATGGGTGCAAATCAAAATGTTGTCTGAAAATTGTTCTACTATATACTTATTTTTGTATATTGTGAAGCAGTGCAATTTATGTGCAAACCATGTACAATTTTCTATCATTCCTTTATTGTAAGTTTTTCTCTATGCTTCTTATTTAGGGCAATACCAATGCCCTTTGATACGTCTCCAACGAATCTATAATTTTTTATTACTCTATGCTATTATATTATCTATTTTGGATGTTAATGGGCTTTATTTTACACTTTTATATCATTTTTGGGACTAACCTACTAACCGGAGGCCCAGCCCAAATTGTTGTTTTTTGGCCTATTTTAGAGTTTCGCCGAAAAGGAATATCAAACGGAGTCCAAGCGGAATGAAACCTTCGGGAACGTGATTTTCTCAACGGATGTGATCCAGGAGACTTGAAGTGAGCGTCAAGAAACAATCGAGGAGGCCACGAGGCAGGGGGGCGCGCCCTCCACCCTCGTGGGCCCCTCGTTGCTCCACCAACGTACTTCTTCCTCCTATATACATCCACGTACCCCCCCCCC
>NW_021247407.1:0-624 GCF_002162155.2 Triticum dicoccoides | reverse complement strand
TCCGAACCAATCTGAGCCTTTGCATAATCTTTTTAGGGTTTTGCTTTGTTGAATTTGCGGTTGCATCGTCGTGTCTAGTTGCTGGTCTTAGAGTCTAGTCTTTTAGAGTTTCGAGTTCTGGTCATAAGTTGTCACGCCGCCGCCGCACCATCATCATCGCCTCTGCCATCTACCACCACCGCTTATCCGCCACCGCTCCGAATCCGTATCCATATACCACCACCAATCCGTGTCCATATACCACCACCGATCCATATCCATATACTACCACCGCTACCACCACCGCTACCATATACCACCACCATATATCCACCACCAATCCGAGTTCTTTGCTTTTAGGTTTGTTTTCGGGATCCATCTAGATTCCGATTCGTGTTTCCTTGCCGGAGTAGGTTTCGGAAAAAAAAAAAATTCGAAAACGCATTTTGTGGAACAACGTGTTTTGAGTGTGCAGGTCACACAAGCTGAGCAAAATCAGAGGCACAATTTGTTCCATACCAAGGGAGTTGTGAAGGAACGTTCTGTGCGCGTCATCATAGACGGAGGGAGATGCAACAACTTGGCTAGCATGGAGATGGTGGAGAAGCTTTCTCTCACCACAAGACCACATCCACATCCTTACTA
>NW_021247406.1:0-1356 GCF_002162155.2 Triticum dicoccoides | reverse complement strand
CCTGACGCTGCGGGCCGCGGGCGGCCCTTTCGCGGCAGCTCGATGGTGAGGGGGCGGCCCGGCAGCAGTGGAGGTGGGCGACCCTCGTCTAGGCGGGCCCTTGCGCCTGGACGGCGGCGCTCGGTGCGGGAGGGCCTCCCTGGTGAGCTTCCTGGGCTACGGCGGCGGGTCGATTTGGTTTCCCTCCTCGGTAGGCGCGCGATTGCAGATGGCCTCGCGGAGATATGTGCCAGCTACCATGGTGGGGCATCACGGGGGTTCCGCGGAGGAGCTAGGTAGGACGGACGGGTGGCCTCGATGCGGTCGCGCCACCTGTCGCCGGCACAGTTTGCTGGTCCGGATGTGTCCGCTCCTCATCCTCCTCCTTTCCTCGTGCTCGGCGGGGAGTTTGGTTGGAGGGATGGGCGGCCTCGATCCGGTCGCGCCACCTGTCGCCGGCACGGGATGTGCCGGTCCGGATTCGGCGGCTCCCCTTTCTCCCCCGTTCCTCGGCCGCGGTCGGGTTGGCGTACACTACTAGGGAAAAGGCTAGCAGCAGCGCGGGTTTTTAGGCTAGCAGCAGCGCGGGTGGCCGCGCTACTAATAAGGCGCTACAACTAACTCATAGTAGTAGCGCGGCCCCAACCCGCGCTACTACTGTTGACGATATCAGCAGCGCTTTTTTGAACGCGCTACTATTAACTAGCTGTAGCGATTTCGCCATCCCTCGCTACTGCTATATCTTTCATCATTTTTCCACTGCCCCATTCCCTTTCAGTTCTCCTTTCAGATACTAGATACTAGGTACTGCTAGTAGATATCAAATTCATAAACCATTACTAGGTAAGGTAGTACTCCCTTCGTTCCAAATTACTCGTCGTGGTTTTAGTTCAAACCACGACGAGTAATTTGGAACGAAGGGAGTACTAGATAACAATTTCACGCATAGCCAACATGCATCCTCAAGCAGTACAAGGTCATATCAACGGCCATCATCATATGTAGTTCTATATGATATCGACGACGATCATCATATGTAGTTCTAGATGATATAGCCACACACACATATGTAGTTCTAAATGATATAGCCACACACACATATGTAGTTCTAGATGATATAGCCACACACACATATGTAGTTCTAGATGATATCGAAGACAATCATCATCCTCAAGCCTGGGCGGTTGGTGTTCCTGATAGTAATTAGGATGGCCTGTCCAACACGAAGATTCTTGTCATCGAGGAATTTCTTCCACCCAACCGAGATTTAAGTGTGTGCGACCGTCCGTGTCCACGCGGTAAGTACAGGTTGTGACGGAGCCCCTTGCAGTAAGGCGTAGCCCAGCTGAGCCTTCTTCATCAGGCTCGATACCATAA
>NW_021247405.1:0-1072 GCF_002162155.2 Triticum dicoccoides | reverse complement strand
TTATGGTATCGAGCCTGATGAAGAAGGCTCAGCTGGGCTACGCCTTACTGCAAGGGGCTCCGTCACAACCTGTACTTACCGCGTGGACACGGACGGTCGCACACACTTAAATCTCGGTTGGGTGGAAGAAATTCCTCGATGACAAGAATCTTCGTGTTGGACAGGCCATCCTAATTACTATCAGGAACACCAACCGCCCAGGCTTGAGGATGATGATTGTCTTCGATATCATCTAGAACTACATATGTGTGTGTGGCTATATCATCTAGAACTACATATGTGTGTGTGGCTATATCATTTAGAACTACATATGTGTGTGTGGCTATATCATCTAGAACTACATATGATGATCGTCGTCGATATCATATAGAACTACATATGATGATGGCCGTTGATATGACCTTGTACTGCTTGAGGATGCATGTTGGCTATGCGTGAAATTGTTATCTAGTACTCCCTTCGTTCCAAATTACTCGTCGTGGTTTGAACTAAAACCACGACGAGTAATTTGGAACGAAGGGAGTACTACCTTACCTAGTAATGGTTTATGAATTTGATATCTACTAGCAGTACCTAGTATCTAGTATCTGAAAGGAGAACTGAAAGGGAATGGGGCAGTGGAAAAATGATGAAAGATATAGCAGTAGCGAGGGATGGCGAAATCGCTACAGCTAGTTAATAGTAGCGCGTTCAAAAAAGCGCTGCTGATATCGTCAACAGTAGTAGCGCGGGTTGGGGCCGCGCTACTACTATGAGTTAGTTGTAGCGCCTTATTAGTAGCGCGGCCACCCGCGCTGCTGCTAGCCTAAAAACCCGCGCTGCTGCTAGCCTTTTCCCTAGTAGTGTACGCCAACCCGACCGCGGCCGAGGAACGGGGGAGAAAGGGGAGCCGCCGAATCCGGACCGGCACATCCCGTGCCGGCGACAGGTGGCGCGACCGGATCGAGGCCGCCCATCCCTCCAACCAAACTCCCCGCCGAGCACGAGGAAAGGAGGAGGATGAGGAGCGGACACATCCGGACCAGCAAACTGTGCCGGCGACAGGTGGCGCGACCGCATCGAGGCCACCCGT
>NW_021247404.1:0-952 GCF_002162155.2 Triticum dicoccoides | reverse complement strand
TTGTGCTCAGACAATCTGAGCACAAGCTCAACGATTGAGCTTTTCTCCCTTAGTTTGTAGGCTAAGAAAATCGTCGGAGGTCTTATACCTCTTGACGTGGGCACGAGCCTGAAATCCCAATTTCAGCCCTCGAAACATCTCATATGTTCCGCGACGTTTCGAAAACGTCTTTGGTGCCTCTACTTAAACCATTTAATTGAACTATCACGTAGTTATCAAAACGTGTATGTCCGATGTTCGCAACATCGACAAACGACGTTGGGGTTCAGCACACTGAGCGGTGCATTAAGGACATAAGCTTTCTACTGATCGCATAATCGCTACTATCAACTTTCAACTATATTTTCTCTAGGAACATATCTAAACAGTGGAACTAAAGCGCGAGCTTACGACATAATTTGCAAAAGGTCTTTTGACTATGTTCGGGATAATTAAGTTCATCTTATGAACTCCCACTTAGATAGACATCCCTCTGGTCATCTAAGTGTTCACATGATCCGAGTCAACTAGGCCGTGTCCGATCATCACGTGAGACGGACTAGTCATCATCGGTGAACATCTTCATGTTGATCGTATCTACCATACGACTCATGCTCGACCTTTCGGTCTCCGTGTTCCGAGGCCATGTCTGCACATGCTAGGCTCGTCAAGTTAACCCTAAGTGTTTTCGCTGTGTAAAACTGTCTTACACCCGTTGTATGTGAACGTAAGAATCCATCACACCCGATCATCACGTGGTGCTTAGAAGCGACGAACTGTAGCAACGATGCACAGTTAGGGGAGAACACTTCTTGAAATTTTGTAAGGGATCATCTTATTTACTACCGTCGTCCTAAGCAAACAAGATGCATAAACATGATAAACATCACATGCAATCAAATAGTGACATGATATGGCCAATATCATTTTGCTCCTTTTGATCTTCATCTTCGGGGCTCCATGATCATCATCG
>NW_021247403.1:0-579 GCF_002162155.2 Triticum dicoccoides | reverse complement strand
GAGTTACAGAATAAAAGTTATGAATTTTTGAAGTTTAAATAATATTCTGGAATTTCCTGATTTAAATTAAATCCAGAAATTATAGTTATTGCGCCAGCATGACGTCATCATGACGTCAGTGGTCAACTGCGGCTGGCTGAGGTCAAACCTGACGTGTGGGGCCCACACGTCAGTGACAGGGGGTTAAACAGGGTTGAATTAATTCTAATTACTAATTAGTGGCGCTGGGGCCCACTGGTCAGTGTCAGGGGTTAACTAACAGTGGTTAGCACTAATCCTAATTAGCTACAGGGCTGGGCCCACCTGTCAGGGACTCAGGGGGGTCCTGCCGTGGTCAAGGTGGGTCAAACCCACCGGCGACGTGACGCCGGCGAGGTCCGAGACGGCGGCGCTTCGCGGGATCGCGCTACAAGGCACGGGCGAGGCCGTGCTTGGGCTCGTTGGAAAGCTCTTGCTCCCGCGCGTCGAATGGTGGCCGTGGCTGGGCCTGGGGTGGCCGGAGTCGACGGCGGCGAGCTCGGCTGCGGCCGCCGGAGTTCGGGTGCGGTCGGGATCGATGTTGCAGGGGGTTTGGGGAGG
>NW_021247402.1:0-735 GCF_002162155.2 Triticum dicoccoides | reverse complement strand
GGACATGTTGGTGTCTATTATTCACACATGTATTACGATTTCTGAATAACACAATTATAGCATGAATAAAGACAATTATCATGAACAAGGAAATATAATAATAATGCTTTTATTATTGCCTCTAGGGCATATTTCCAACAGTCTCCCACTTGCACTAGAGTCAATAATCTAGTTGCATTGTGATGAATCGAACAGCCATGGAATTCTTGTGTTGATCATGTTTTGCTCTAGGGAGAGGTTTAGTCAACGGATCTGCTACATTCAGGTCCCTGTGCACTTTACAAATATCTATGTCTCCATCTTGAACATTTTCACGAATGGAGTTGAAGCGACGCTTGATGTGCCTTGTCTTCTTATGAAACCTGCGCTCCTTGGCAAGAGCAATAGCTCCAGTGTTGTCACAGAAGAGTTTGATTGGCCCCGACGCATTGGGTATGACTCCTAGGTCGGTGATGAACTCCTTCACCCAAATTGCTTCATGCGCTGCCTCCGAGGCTGCCATGTACTCCGCTTCACATGTAGATCCCGCCACGACGCTCTACTTGCAACTGCACCAGCTTACTGCCCCACCATTCAAAATATACACGTATCCGGTTTGTGACTTAGAGTCATCCAGATCTGTGTCGAAGCTAGCGTCGACGTAACGCTTTACGACAAGCTCTTCGTCACCTCCATAGACGAGAAACATTTCCTTAGTCCTTTTCAGGTACTTCAGGATATTCTTGACCGCTGTCC
>NW_021247401.1:0-435 GCF_002162155.2 Triticum dicoccoides | reverse complement strand
GAAACGGGCCAGAATCGGCCAAAACTGTGAGTGTTGATGACCGACACGTAAACGCACGCCGGGGTTCGTTAATCGTGGAAATCACTCCGGGACCCCAAAATAGTGAGTAATAGTATACAAAAAAGGCGAGAATCGGACAAAAGTGTAAGTGTTGATGACCGAAACGTAAATGCACCCCGCGGTTCGTGAATCGTTGAAATCACTTCGATACCCCAAAAGAGTGCGTAATACTCCACGAAACGGGCCAGAGTCGGCCAAAACTGCGAGTGTTGATGAGCGAGACATAAATGCACCCCGGTGTTCGTCAATCATGGAAATCACGCCGAGACCCAAAATCAGAGTAATAGTCCAAGAAACGGGCCAGAATCGGCCAAAACTGTGAGTGTGGATGACCGACACGTAAATGCACCCCGTGGTTCGTTAATCGTGGAAATC
>NW_021247400.1:0-1342 GCF_002162155.2 Triticum dicoccoides | reverse complement strand
TATATGTTGGTGCGACATGTAATTACCGTGACGGCGTCGAGCTCAGCCAAAGACGAAGGACCACCTAGTGCGCCTGAGACTGAGGACGGGCTGCTATGAGCGGGAGCGGCTGCGAGAGGAGGCCCGGTTGCGTAAGCAAGTGATGGTGCGATGGTGTTGTTGTTCATGGAGTTGCTCCCGGCAAAACTGGGCAACGGGAAATCATGTACCGTCTTGTCTGGATTTTCCTTCGTCTAGTTGATGATAACTGGAACCAAATTAGTAGCAAAATCATTTCTGCAGGCAGTTACAGCTGCATTGACTGCCTGTTGTAGCAACACATATTTGTCCTCAGCTGCTTTTTTCGCGTCCTCAGCTGCTTTTCTCTCGACCGCAAGCTTCACCTTCGCATCGATGTCCGCCTGACTAAACTTCTGTTTCTGCTTCTTGGCCTCCGGGCCCTCGTTGTAAAACACCTTCCACGTGGCGCCATCTCCAGCACCGTGCACACGACCATATTGCGGCCGCTGGTCCAAAGGGAGTCCCTTAAGTTCGTTCAAGGCCCGGTTGAGAGGGGTGTCCCACTTGGGCCTCATCGGAGAAGTAGGGCTTTCGGCTGCAAGCTGGTGTTGCTTCTCCAGTATTCTAATGAATTTCCTCGTGATCTTGTCCGTGTAAACCTTTTTCTCCTTGTCCCACTTGTAGCGGGCCCTAATGAAGTCATGCTCCAAGGGGTTGGTGAACTTCGCGAAGGGGTCTGGGAGACTTGCGGCTTCACGTTCCGCGTCCTCCTTATCCCATATGGGCCTTTTACCGAGGTAGCCACGGCTTCCGAGGCGATGCTTCCCTGTGTTCCTTTGCTGAAAGCTCTTGAATTTCGCAGCCTTAGCCTTGGCTACCTCGGTGGCGCAAGTGTCCTTGAACTTTTCGAACTCCTCTTCCATAAGTGTCGGATTTTCCTCCAGAATCTTGGACAGGGGTTCATCAGCCTCAATAGCTCGTTTCACCCTCCCTTTCCAGGAGGCCAAATCATTGTTGAACATGCCCATGGAGTGATTGTTAATCTTTTTCATCTTCGGATCATCCCACGGTTGTTATATGTTATCATCCCGGTCGGGGAACTTGAATCTCTTGTGCAACTTCGTTAGGAGCAACTGCGTCAAATGTTCTTTACTCCTTAAGTCATCATCGTTGATGCTTGCGCATTCCCGTAGGATGCATCCTACTTGGTTCCCATAGCACTTGCGAGGTTCTTCCGGCTCTAACGGCTCAAACTTGCCAGGTGCCATCGTTGTGATCACAAGTCGTCCAATCCCTAGAGTGTTAGGTTTTCGTATCCTCTGCTTCTTATGCTTCCTCTTTT
>NW_021247399.1:0-550 GCF_002162155.2 Triticum dicoccoides | reverse complement strand
AAAAAAGTGCCTGCGAATTTTTAAAAAATATCATAAATTTTTAAAAAGCAAAAAGGAACTAAAAAACTATGTGCATAGATTTTTAAAACTAAAAACGAATTTCAGAAAACCGATGGAAGGCAAGGCTCGCCTGATTGTATGCTAATTAGTGTGAAGAATAATCTTACTTAGTGTTTGAAAATGACCCCTCTTTAGAGTCAGCGTTGTGCATGAAAGAACAGGAGGTACCCATTCGATTATTATATTGGAGATCACAAAGAGAGCTAAGGTGTAATTTACGTTTCCCTCGCCAAGAAAAATAGGGGGTAATTTACGTTTGTGCATGAGGAGAGAAGAAGTAATCATGATTCAGATAGATTACCTAAATATGCTCTAGAGCTTAGTGTTGGCCGCCTTGTTGGGCTTGGTATTGCACATGTTATTGTAAGCTGTCCTATGAACATCCCAGTATAAAATTCAGTGGAGTTTTCCCTCACAAGAAAGTAGACTTGTTAGGCATCCTTCCTTCGGTAATTATCCTTAGGGAGAGAGGGGCATAGTTTTTTTTTTT
>NW_021247398.1:0-1231 GCF_002162155.2 Triticum dicoccoides | reverse complement strand
CAATAAATTAGTAAGAGGCCTAGAGATTTTAGAAAAGTCCTTAATGAACCTCCTATAAAAACCAGCATGACCAAGGAAACTTCTTATACCTTTTATGTCCTTGGGCGTGGCATCTTTTCAATAACATCAACTTTAATTAGCTCTATCAATTTCAATACCTCTCTCAAAAATCTTATGCCCCAAGACAATGCCTTCATTAACCATAAAGTGGCACTTTTCCCAATTCAAGACGAGACTAGTGTCTTCACATCTATGCAAAACTCGACTAAGGTTGCTCAAGCAATCATCAAAATAGGATCCATAAATGGAGAAGTCATCCATGAATACCTCACAAATCTTTTCACAAAAGTCAGAGAATATAGCCATCATGCACCTTTGAAAGGTAGCAGGTGCATTACATAAACCAAAAGGCATACATCTATAAGCAAAAGTACTGAAAGGGCAAGTAAAAGTAGTTTTTGATTGATCCTCCGCTGACACAGGTATCTGAGAGAAACCAGAATAACCATCTAGAAAGCAGAAATGTGTATGTTTGGATTGTCTTTCTAGCATTTGATCAATAAAAGGTAAAGGGTAATGATCTTTCTTAGTAGCCTTATTTAATTTATGGAAATCAATTACCATCCTATAACCTGTAATAATTCTTTGCGGGATCAATTCATCTTTATCATTAGGAACGACAGTAATACCTCCCTTTTTAGGGACGCAATGGACAGGACTTACCCAATCACTATCAGCAACGGGATAAATTATACCTGCCTCAAGGAGCTTTAGTATCTCCTTTCTTACCACTTCTTTCATCTTAGGATTTAACCATCGTTGAGGATCTCTAACTGGTTTGGCATCTTTCTCCAATTTAATTTTGTGTTGGCATAGAGTGGGACTAATGCCCTTAAGATCATCCAGAGTATATCCAATAGCAGCACAGTGCTTCTTCAGAGTTTTCAATAATCTTTCCTCTTCTTGCTCTGAAAGGTTAGCACTAATAATAACAAGATATATTTTCTTTTCATCAAGATAAGCATATTTAAGATTATCAAGTAATGGTTTGAGCTCAAACACGGGATCACCCATGGGTGGAGGAGGATCCCCTAGGATTTCAACAGGTAAGTTGTGTTTCAGAATAGGACCCTGTTGAAGGAATACTTCATCTATTTACCTTCTTTCATTCATAAACATATCATTTTCATGGTCTAGCAAATATTGTTCTAGCGGGTCAGTAGGAGGCACG
>NW_021247397.1:0-1762 GCF_002162155.2 Triticum dicoccoides | reverse complement strand
ACAACCCACCATGTACTCCTACATGGCCTCTCATCGATACCTTTACCAAATCGTGTTCACCACACCACTCTCATTACCGACATAATCATTTCACTCTAGCCCATCACCCAGATGAACCAGACCTGACACGACTCTAAGCATAGCAGGCATAGCAAGGTAGGAACAACACATACATATGGCTCAATCAACTCCTACACATGCTAGTGGGTTTCATCTAGTTACTGTGGCAATGACAGGTCATGCAGAGGAAATGGGTTCAACTACCGTAGCACACAGCAGTTTGAAACGCGTTGTCTTAATGCAGTAAAAGAGAGCAGGAGCGAGAACATGGGATTGTATTGATATGATCAAATGGTTGGTTGCTTGCCTGATGGTTCGATGCACTGATACGGTTCTTCGTTAGGGTAATCACGGTACTCCTCGGAGGCAGAACCTGTCGCAAAGGACATCGATACACAACCATCACCAAACAATGTGCAACAATATGATGCATGCATGAACATGGCAATATGAGTGTGTTGGGCTAATGCAACTAAAACCAGAAGGGTTTGAACAAATTTGAATCAAAGATTCAAATTTCAAACTCAAACATGGCCTTTTAAAGTGATTTTCCTTGTTCTGCTTAAAACATCAATTTAACTTGTTTGATCATGCATGAAAATAGTACACATGGATAGCTTGGATTTTTCTGATCATTTTTCATATATAATTTGTCCAATTTGGAGTTACAGAATAAAAGTTATGAATTTTTGAAGTTTAAATAATATTCTGGAATTTCCTGATTTAATTTAAATCCAGAAATATAATTATTGCGCCAGCATGACGTCAGCATGACGTCAGTGGTCAACTGCGGCTGGCTGGGGTCAAACCTGACGTGTGGGGGCCACACGTCAGTGACAGGGGGGGTTTAACAGGATTAAATTAATCCTAATTAGGGATTAGTGGCGCTGGGGCCCACTGGTCAGTGTCAGGGGGTTAACTAACAGTGGTTAGCGCTAATCCTAATTAGCTACAGGGCTGGGCCCACCTGTCAGGGACTCAGGGGGGTCCTGCCGTGGTCAAAGTGGGTCAAACCCACCGGCGACATGACGCCGGCGAGGCCCGAGACGGCGGCGCGATGCGGGATCGCGCTACAGGGCACGGGCGAGGCCGTGCTTGGGCTCGTTGGAGAGCCCTTGCTCCCGCGCGTCGAACGGTGGTGGTGGCCGTGCCTGGGGTGGTCTGTACCGTCGACGGCGAGCTCGTGAGCGGTGGCCGGAGTTCGGGTGCGGTCGGAATCGGCGTTGCAGGGCGTTTGGGGAGGTGTTGGTGCGAGCTGCGTGCTCCTAGTAAGGTGTGGAGCACGATAGTGTGCTCGGTTGGGCGCTACGGTGACCGTGGCCACGACAGCGACGTCGCCGGCGGCGTCGAGCTTTGGAGCTCAAGGGGGCGGCAGCTGCAGAAGGCTAGAGACGACGGGGCAAGGGGGAATCGAATCGGTGGCTCACCGCGGAGCTGTAGGGATGGTTAGCGGGCTCGGGGACGGCCGGAGTGCAGCGAATCGACGGCGATGACCTCCGGTGGCCGAGGAGGGGAACAGCGACGTAGGCGGTGATGCAGGGCTTCCGGAGACCCGTGGAGCGGTGGGGAGGAAGAGGGGGTCGCGGCGGAGCCTCTGGGCTAGTCGGGGAAGCGAGGGGTGGCCGGAGACGACTGCTATGGCGAACGGCGGCGACGGTGGTGTTCGGCCGTGAGAGAGAGAGAGCGAGGGAGAGGAGGGAGG
>NW_021247396.1:0-385 GCF_002162155.2 Triticum dicoccoides | reverse complement strand
CAAATCATATGACCGGAAGCAAGGATTTGGTGGTGGACGTGCACAAGATCCCATCTATGCCCACAAATGTCGAGTGGGGTGATGCCTCGTCTTCTAAGGTATTGGGTCTTGGCAAGGTTGTCATTTCTCATGATCTCACGATCGAGAAAGTCATGCTTGTTGAGTGCCTTGCATGCAATTTACTTTCCATTCGTCAACTTGCACTCATGGTCTTTGCCACATTCTTTGATATTGATACTGTGGCCCTCTTGTGGAGCAAGACTCTTAAAGTAGCTTTTGTTGGGCATGTCAAGAACGGTCTTTATGTGATTAAATTTTCGGAGCGACCCACTAAGACCGCGACATGCCTAATGGCTAACGCTGATGTGGGATGGCTTTGGCATCG
>NW_021247395.1:0-2428 GCF_002162155.2 Triticum dicoccoides | reverse complement strand
CACATAAAGATTTAGAGATGGTTCAATGCATAATTCAGGAGTAAGATGTATGATAATTATCTTACTGTGCTAGCATGAGGGGCTTGAGCTTCCTGTGTGGTATTCTGCACTCCTCTCACCATCAACTCGTAGTCAATAGTATTGACAAAGGATCAAACATACTGGTTGCTCAGCTTCCTGTATTGAAAGTTCTTTCACGTGACAGATATCAACCTGATGGTATGACAGACAAGTTTCAGAAGCTTGCAGAACTTGATCTGGGCATGTCTTTGGATCCCTGGAGGTAGGTGTCACAGGCTGCCAGTTGCCTTCCATGAGAAGACTTGGGTTCGACACAGCTGCTGCTTCGGCCACACCTACGCATTTAAATGAATCGGTTAATGCTTTTCCCGTATCCTTAACCATATTATTTTGTCAGATTCGGAGCAGAGCAGATAATGACCGCATGCAGATTCGGACGCAGAATTTATCGATTCGACTCGGATAAGAAACTGATAATAAGTATCGGGACTTACGTGCATGGAGACATGATTTTATTTGTACTATGCAAACAATATAAATGGTTTTATTTCTACCATGTAAACCATATCAATACAATTTTTATCAGACTGCATAACACTGAGAGTGGCACATTTAAAGTCATAACCCACACCAATACAACAACAATAAGTAATACCGATAAAGTGACGATAGCATTACACTCAGAGTCCAAGACGAATAGTTATTTCAAAGTTCTATTGGAGTTATTATTATTATTATCAAACGCCAAGTAGAAGTCAATCGCACATCCTTGATTTTTCTACATGGTGTTTGTTCCAGTCCACTTGTGACAACCTGTGAGAATGATGACAGATAGTCAGAGGCTACATTTCACATCAGAAAAATAATTGATTATTAGTTATGAAGAGTGAATTAGTTAGAATACACATGCGTGAATTCTGAAGTGCATGCATCCACATGATTAACTTTTAACTTTTTAGCGTGTATGCACATAGAGAGAAGAGAAACTCATGCATCGCAAATTACATGCATGTACTATATATACATGTATTGATGTATGCGCACAACATGCATGTACTTATAACATGTACGCTCACTTGCATGCAACAAAAACTAAGACATATAGTGGAGAGTACATAGCAGTTGGTTGGAGAATACGACCTCTACTGCTGCGATGACCACGACTGTGATGGTGGTCGTATAGTCGTACTATAGCGCTACTAGGGCTATGGTCTTATTCTACCTATATACGGTGATCCTAATCATCATTATGAATATACTCATTGTTAACAACCAGTTCATGGGGGGAGCAAGGTAGATCCCTACTGGATATACATATTATATATAGGAACGAGATACATATAGCAAGGATACACATAATCCAAATTTTTTTATCTAAGTTACTCTACCCAATATGTAGATACTAAGATCATATTTTGAGTTAGAATTCCTTACCATCAAGAGTAATCAGTAGTTCCGACGAGCACGCTTTTGAGAGGCCTGCGTATGTGGCTGAAAATGTAGAGAAAGAAAAATGTTAATAAGAGACATGGAGAGGACGATATTTGATGAAAACAAAATGAAATCAGGGGCGTAGCTGTCTTCACATCCAATACCGACGACAACATATTAGTAAGAGATATGGAGCAGATGATGCAAGAAAGATTATTGTTGAGTGATGACTGAAGACGAAAATCGCATGGGAGACTCGCTATTGTGGGCAAGAGAGGAAGAAAATCCGATTGTTGAATTCTTCTGGCAGCCTGCTGTATATGGAGGCCAGCTGCTAGCAGATTATTCACGTCCATACATACTAAGATTTATGTTCTTTGCGATATGATCTTTGCTTGTGCATACTGATTTAGTTCCGCGCATTCCTGAATGTATGCAAGGTTAGCCGGACGCAGACTTTTTGAGTCTGAGCTCAAATGAGCTTGGGTTAACAGTAAAATTAAAAAATCGAAAGAAATTCAAAAAAATCAGAAATGTTTTTGTGACAAACATTGACAAAAGTTTTAAGTGCTTACAAAAATTCGTCATGGAATCACATTCCTAGAAGGTGTGGCAAATAAATAAAAAAATCGGTACTCTAAAAATGCTACTTCCAAAACCATTTTGGAGCAGAGCTGGCCAAACGGGCCGGCCCGGTACGGCACGCCCGCCGTGGCATGTCTAATAGCCGGGTCGTGCCGTGCCGGCCCACGTGCCCCGCTCCTCGGCCCAGGCACGGCCTGGTTATTAAACGGGCCGGCCCATGGCACATTTAGCACACTGAGCCGCATGTTTTTCAGCCTATTGGGATGTAATTTAGGTCATACTCCCTCTGTTCGGAATTACTTGTCGCATAAATGGATGTACCTAGATGTATTTTAGTTCTAGATACATTCATTTCCGAGACAAGTAATTCCGAACGGAGGGAGTATATATA
>NW_021247394.1:0-602 GCF_002162155.2 Triticum dicoccoides | reverse complement strand
ATCAGGGTTTCATATGGAAACTCGTCTTTTACAAAGGGATTTCATTTTTTTGAACTTATTTGAACTCCCTTGTTTTTCTGTGTTCAAAATGCACCATTCAAAGCCACATCATCAATTTACAACCCTTTCTGACTTCATTTGTTATTTTTCATGCATTTACTGATTATTTTGAGCTATAAGACCATGAAATTCAAAAGCATTTGAAATGAACTCTGAAAAGGTTCCAAGTTGGCATGGTATCATCATTTCACCCACATAGCATGTGCGAGAAAGTAGAGAGGGTTACGGCAAAAACTGGATGCACTTCGTGTACAAAACGGATAATCTCTTTCGAAGTATCAGAGTTTCATACGGAAACTTGTCTGTTACACTTATTTGAACTCCATTGTTTTTCTGTGTTCAAAATGCACCATTCAAAGCCAAATCATCAATTTACAACCCTTTCTGACTTCATTTGTTATTTTTCATGCATTTACTGATTATTTTGAGCTATAAGTCCATGAAATTGAAAATCATTTGAAATGAACTCTGAAAAGGTTCCAAGTAGGCATGGTATCATCATTTCACCCACATAGCATGTGCGAGAAAGTAGAGAGGGTTAC
>NW_021247393.1:0-386 GCF_002162155.2 Triticum dicoccoides | reverse complement strand
TTAAAATAAGGGGTAAAAACTGGAATTCACTCTTTTTTAGGGGAATTCCTTACCATCGCGTGCACGATAGAGGTTTTGTCGATCAGCCCTCATATTCAGCGTCCTTAGCGCCGCTTATGACATGGGAATGGAACTAGGATGCCAACGTCCATGGCCTTCGCTCCGTAACCACTCCACCGCAACCAACTTGATGTGTTTCTATCAAAAAATTAGAGCCATTAAACCCATGTTCCATTCCTAGTACGAATTATTTTAAAAAAGCAAACGTAAACTTAAAAAGAATTCTCGAATTTTTAAAAGTTAATTTATTTAAAAAACGAATTCATGAAATTAAAAGAGTTCACCTGATTGTATTTGAAAAAAGTTCATCGATTTTGATAAAAAAA
>NW_021247392.1:0-884 GCF_002162155.2 Triticum dicoccoides | reverse complement strand
CAAGACCCTTGCCGGGGCCCCGGCAAGGCCCTTGCCGAGAACACCCGTAGGGACACCATCAGGCCCACGCCAGTCAAACCTCCACCACCGTTCGCATGCAGCTGCCGACCCAACCAGCTGGGCAGGCACCTGCGTGGCGGCATGCAGATCTTCGTGGAGACCCACCACTGCGCCACCTCAGCTGCCTGCCTGCCTACATGGCACCGCGGGCGCCGCTGGCCAGGGCGCGTGTCAACATGAGAGGGAGCGGTGACGGACGAGACATGGCTCTCCCCCGTCCCCGATAAAGCAAGGACACATGGGAAAGTCGCATTAAATGCGCCTTGTCATGTAATGCGAGGGATAACCTCGCATCATTGTTCCCTTTCCACCTCCTGTGTGCCACTGTGGCTACCCCTTTTCCTATAAAAGGAGGCCCAAGGCGACCAGGAGAAGGATTCGGCTTTTTGGAGCTCCTCACGCCCCATAGCTAGCTCAAGAACACTGATATACAATCCACCAAAGCAGGAGTAGGGTTTTACGCATCCTCGCGGCCCGAACCTGGATAAACAAACCGTGTGCTATCTGTTTGATCCGCTCTTCTCACGACCCCGCACCCCGCAACCGTAGTAGGGATTCTTGTGATCCCATAGGTGTCGGTCATCACCGACATCTTTGGCGCGCCAGGTAGGGGAGCGCAGTTGTGTGAATCGGCTTTAGCAGTTAGCCCGACACTCCTTCATCTTCGTGACCCTTGAAGAAGAAAGGGGGCCAGAAGATCGACACTCGAGCGATCGCAAACAGAAGCTAAGTTGCACTAAACCCTTATTTATGCTACCCTTCTTATTTGAGGTTATTCCCCCCAGAGATATTTGCTTTGTATGAGAAACCTGCACGCCAGGGGG
>NW_021247391.1:0-1469 GCF_002162155.2 Triticum dicoccoides | reverse complement strand
TGCCATCATCTTTCAGCTTGGTTTTCTCTAGGAACGCGTTGAAGTTCATGTTGACATTAGCGTTGGCCATTGATCTACAAGACATATTTGCAAAGGTTTTAGACTAAGTTCATGATAATAAAGTTCTAATCAAATTATGAACTCCCACTCAGATTAGACATCCCTTTAGTCATCTAAGTGTTACACGATCCGAGTCGACTAGCCCGTGTCCGATCATCACGTGAGACGGACTAGTCATCGTCGGTGAACATTCTCATGTTGATCGTATCTTCCATACGATTCGTGTTCGACCTTTCGGTCTCTGTGTTCCGAGGCCATGTCTGCACATGCTAGGCTCGTCAAGTTAACCCTAAGTGTTTTCGCTGTGTAAATCTGTCTTACACCCGTTGTATGTGAACGTAAGAATCCATCACACCCGATCATCACGTGGTGCTTAGAAGCGACGAACTGTAGCAACGGTGCACAGTTAGGGGAGAACACTTCTTGAAATTTTTTGTAAGGGATCATCTTATTTACTACCGTCGTCCTAAGTAAACAAGATTCATAAACATAATAAACATCACATGCAATTATATAGTTGTGACATGATATGGCCAATATCATATAGCTCCATTGATCTTCATCTTCGGGGCTCCATGATCATCTTGTCACCGGCTTGACACCATGATCTCCATCATCATGATCTCCATCATCGTGTCTTCATGAAGTTGTCACGCCAACGACTACTTCTACTTCTATGACTAACGTTTAGCAATAAAGTAAAGTAGTTTACATGGCGTTATTCAATGACACGCAGGTCATACAAAAAATAAAGACAACTCCGGCTCCTGCCGGTTGTCATACTCATCGACATGCAAGTCATGAATCCTATTACAAAGAACATGATCTCATACATCACAATTCATCATTCATCACAACTTCTGGCCATATCACATCACATGATCAATCGCTGCAAAAACAAGTTAGACGTCCTCTAATTGTTGTTGCATCTTTTACGTGGCTGCAATTGGGTTCTAGCTAGAACGTTTTCTTACCTACGAATAACCACAACGTGATTTTGTCAACTTCTATTTACCCTTCATAAGGGCCCTTTTCATCGAATCCGCTCCAACTAAAGTGGGAGAGACAGACACCCGCCAGCCACCTTATGCAACTAGTGCATGTCAGTCGGTGGAACCGGTCTCACGTAAGCGTACGTGTAAGGTTGGTCCGGGCCGCTTCATCCCACAATACCGTTGAGCAAGAAAAGACTAGTAGAGGCAAGTAAGATGACAAAATCCACGCCCACAACAAAATTGTGTTCTACTCGTGCAAAGAGAACTACGCATAGACCTAGCTCATGATGCCACTGTTGGGGAACGTTGCAGAAAATTAAAATTTTTCCTACGGTTTCACCAAGATCCATCTATGAGTTCATCTAAGCAACGAGTCAAGGGAGTGAGTTTGCATCTACATACCACTTGTAGATC
>NW_021247390.1:0-797 GCF_002162155.2 Triticum dicoccoides | reverse complement strand
CAGTTCTGCGGGTGGGCATGCATGTTGCGGGTGGGCACGGGCACGCATGCAATGATGGAAAGGGCACTGCGTAGGCTTGGTCCATGCACTGCGTCAACTCTTGATGTTGGATTCAAATGAACGGTCCTGATGCCCCAACGAGAGAGGCTGATCCAGACCCCACCGATCCAACCAATCAGCGCGTCTCATGCGGATCGATGCACACTGTAGCTAACACTAGCGCCTGATCTCAACCGTCCACACACAAAGATCAACGACCCGGTAGTGTGCGGGGTTTTGAGGGGTTTTGAGAGGGGTTTTGAGAGGTTTTGACTGATTAGGGTTGAGCATAACTAATTCAAATAAAAAATAAAAAAAGTGCGCACATAGTCTTATTATGTCGTATAGTAACGAGAAAAAAATATAAATATGGTTTACATACATTTTTACGAAAAACCCTTCACAAAATTGTCATTCCTCGGACAATGTAGTATGGAGTTCAAGGGAGAGAGTAGAGCGCACCCGAGAGTAGGTGGGGTTTTGAAAATGAAAAGTGTGAAAACCTCACCAAAACTTCATTTTGGATTGACTAAGAAAGATCTTAACTTACTTTTCTCATTTTCATGTTTTAAACTTGTTTTATATATAAGTTTCTATTAAACCTTTTTTTCAAAAAGAAAAGAAAATAATAGAAAATTAATTCAATAAATAGTGAGACTTTAGATTTACACTATATAGGTAGAATAGATGTGTAGAAAAATTATTTGGCTGGTTTAGACAAGGTGCCAAAAAAACTTGCTTAAATATGAGGCCGTTTA
>NW_021247389.1:0-2080 GCF_002162155.2 Triticum dicoccoides | reverse complement strand
GATGTACATGCACGAACTTTAGATCAAAGTCACATGCGACCATGCAATTTTGTGAAAGGCCTTGTTTTCTGTTTCTATATGGATCTTGTTGCCCAGGTGGAATGGTCATGGGAAAGTGAGTGCCGTCAATAGCTCCAAGACAATTCTGTAAATTTCATGCTACAATTAGAGATATGCAAACATCAAATTTGCCTAGTATGAATTTACCATGTCAAAATAGAACATAAGTAGTACCTGAAAGTATGCAAATTTTCGCTGCCTTAAGATGCGATGTGGGTGTAGGGACGGCAATCGTATGTAGTTGCATGATAGTGATGTAATTTCATTGAGCACAACTCGAAAATAATAACTAACCGTTGATCCACTGTGTTGGAATATATCTTGCACTGTACGATTGCTTGCATTTTTTGATATTGTGTATAGAAATATAGCTACTTGCTCTTCCACGGATACATATGTTCCGTCTTCAAGTTTGCACTTGTCACACAATTTTTGAACTAAGGTTTGAAAGATCTCTCTCTCCATGTGGAATCGTCTCTGGCACAAGACCTCATGGCCGGTAAGTGTTTCATGCATGTATGTGGATCCTGTGAGGATGGATGTATGTATTGGCATTTTTGTGGATGAGCTGCTGCCTTCTAATGTAGGATGTATGAGAAAAACGAATTCATCTTCATTTTCTGATCGCCTACGGTAGTTTGGATTCATCGCTTGAATGAGAAATGTGATGCTGAAATGAACTCAGCAGTGAGGAATGGCTGTGGGAATGGTTGGCTGTGTGATGTGTGTTGTTCTTAAGCTTGTGCATCTGTACGCATATATAGAGCAAATGTAGTGCAACGGCTAGTATGTGTAACAGTCAAAACTCAAGGCAACGGCTAGAAAGCTTCCTGTGATGCGAACACACCTCATTTTTCTATTCCTCTACTTTGGAGACCTGTGATTTGTACTGTACACCCAACCTCACTTCCTGTACTTTTTCCTATTCCTTTGCTCTGCTCTCCTCCAGTCCGAACACAGCCAAACCCCAAGGCCAAACATAGTGCGGTGATCCTGGCCACGTTGTGACCTCCTGCTCGGCCAACCAGAGGAAAAAGTGAGGTGTTTGATTTCCCAAGAGCACTGCCGATACGCCTTCCTCCCTACAGCCTGCCACTTCCCATGTTCGTCCCCATGCTCCTCTCTCCCCTTCTCCCATGGCAAATTACCCTGTCAATGTCGTCCCCTACCTCCCGCAGGGTATGACCATCGAGCTCGGTCCCGCTGATTGGAAGGTGCGAGATGACATGGTTGTTGGCCCCAACCCACCTCTGCGGCATGATTTCTTGGCCATTGCTGAGGTGAACCGCTTCGTCCTGTTCCACCACATGGCAGATCTGCGCCACACCATCGAAGGTTTGCACCATGAATCCAACTTTTTCCCAAGTGAAGTGGATGACTACCCGTTGGGCATTGGCATATTTGGGTTTGTGGATTTGGTTGTTAGAGATGCAGTAGTTGGTACAACTTTTGAAATAGATAAAGATGATGAAAACATGAACACAACAGTTTCCTTTGTTCCTCATGATGCTGCCATTAACATGCGCATGACTAGCTATGGACCTCAGATTTAATTGCGCTATATCGGTTTTCCTCATGATTATCGGACCTCTCATTACATTCATAAGTCTATTGACAAGTTTGGGGAGCTCATCACTTGGCACAACCCAAGAGGTGACAAAAAGTTTGTGCTGATCAAGGTTCGTGTTATTAGCTTACGTCTGGTTCCAAAGAGCTTTGTCATGCGCCAGATGAGGGGAGATCGACACAGCTGGGCTGTTTGTGTTACTATGCTGAGAAGCAACGACTGGAATGCTCACCTCCCAGAGGTCCCACCTGCCGGAGAAGATCCACCACCTGCAAACGGTATTCCCCATCCTCTACATGGTGAGGGACTCACTGCTAAGCAACTTTATCAAGCACAACTCCATAATTGGATGGCATAAAATGCTGCTAACATTGCTGATCAGAACCCAGGAGCTCATCAGGGCAATGATGTTCACTTTCAGGCAAACTGGGGGTTTGGCCTCCTTCACCTCCC
>NW_021247388.1:0-1613 GCF_002162155.2 Triticum dicoccoides | reverse complement strand
GAAGATATCACAACACAACTCTAAAACATAAATAAGTCATACAAGCATCATAATACAAGCCAGGGGCCTCGAGGGCTCGAATACAAGTGCTCGATCATAGACGAGTCAGAGGAAGCAACAATATCTGAGTACAGACATAAGTTAAACAAGTTTGCCTTAAGAAGGCTAGCACAAACTGGGATACAGATCGAAAGAGGAGCAGGCCTCCTGCCTGGGACCCTCCTAGCTACTCCTGGTCGTCGTCAGCGGGCTGCACGTAGTAGTAGGCACCTCCAGAGTAGTAGTCGTCATCGACGGTGGCGTCTGGCTCCTGGGCTCCATCGTCTGGTTGCAGCAATCGAATAGAGATAGGGGGAAAAGGGGGAACAAGGCAACCATGAGTACTCATCCAAAGTACTCGCAAGCAAGGAGCTACACTACATATGCATGGATATATGTGTAAAGGGCCATATCAGTGGACTGAACTGCAGAATGCCAGAATAAGAGGGGGATAGCTAGTCTTAACGAAGACTACGCTTCTGGTCACCTCCGTCTTGCAACAAGTAGAAGAGGGTAGGTTGAAGTCCTCCAAGTAACATCACATAGCAATAATCCTACCCGGCGATCCCCTCCTCGTATCCCTGAGAGAGAGCGACCACCGGTTATATCTGGCACTTGGAAGGCTGTGTTTTATTAAGTATCCGGTTCTAGTTGTCATAAGGTCAAGGTACAACTCCAAGTCGTCCTGTTACTGAAGATCACGGCTATTCGAATAGATTAACATCCCTGCAGGGGTGCACCAACTTACCCAGCACGCTTGATCCCATTTGGCCGGACACACTGTCCTGGGTCATGCCCGGCCGCGGAAGATCAACACGTCGCAGCCCCACCTAGTCTCAACAGAGAGGCCAGCACGCCGGTCTAAACCTAAGCGCACAGGGGTCTGGGCCCATCGCCCATAGCACACCTGCACGTTGCGTACGCGGCCGAAAGCAGACCTAGCCTAGTGGCGTTCCAGTCCAATTCGGCGCGCGCCGCTCCGTCGCTGACGTCTGAAGTGCTTCGGCTGATACCACGACGTCGGGATACCCATAACTACTCCCGCGTAGATGGTTAGTGCGTATAGGCTCGTAGCCAACTCAGATCAAATACCAAGATCTCGTTAAGCGTGTTAAGTGTCCGCGAACGCCGAACAGGGCCAGGCCCACCTCTCTCCTAGGCGGTCTCAATCTGCCCTGTCGCTCCGCCACAAAGATCCACACAGAGGGCCGTCGGGGCAAAGGTCCTTTCGGCCCCCAATCCGTGAATCACTCGCGCATACTCTTCGAGCTGACCCGACTTTAGTCACCATCTGTATAGTATGTAAGTATGTATAGTATATACCCGTGATCACCTCCCGAGTGATCACGGCCCAATAGTATAGCAAGGCAGACTGACAAGAATGTAGGGCCAATGATGATAAACTAGCATCCTATACTAAGCATTTAGGATTGCAGGTAAGGTATCAACAGATGTAGCAACAATGTCAGGCTATGCATCAGAATAGGATCAATGGAAAGCAGTAACAGGCTACACTACTCTAATGCAAGCAGTATAGAGAAGAGTAGGCGATATCTGGTGATCAAAGGGGGGGG
>NW_021247387.1:0-765 GCF_002162155.2 Triticum dicoccoides | reverse complement strand
AGCGAGTTAAACTTCAGGACTGAGAGGGTCACATTCGACGTTGCCGATATCCCATTGCCCTACAATGGGATACTCGGCCGTCCAGCACTCGCCAAGTTCATGGCAGCCTCTCACTACGCGTATAACGTGCTGAAGATGCCAGGCCCGATAAGCGTCATTTCTGTCCCGGGTGACAAGAAGGATGCTCTTATCTGTGCCGACAAGATCTACCGGGAAGCAGCAGCCACGGCAGACCGCGATCCACTTGCCGCTGAAGCTCCCGGGACCAAGAAGGCCAAGTCCGGCAAGAGTTCTGGTGCCTACTCCGGCAAGTGCACCTCTTCGGAGTGCTACGCTGCCGTTGAGGACGCACCATCGAGCTCCAGGAGGACCAAGCCCGGCAAGAGTTCTGATGCCCACTCCGGCAAGTGCGCCTCTTCGGAGTGCTGCGCTGTCGTCGAGGACGCACCATCGAGCTCCACCGGCAAGTGCAAGAAGACAATGGCAGCTCCGCCAGAGACGAAGAGGGTATCCGCCAAGGTGGACGGCGCTGGTGGTACCTTCACCATCAGTGCCACGCTTGACCCTAAATAGGAAGGCGCGCTCGTTACTTTCCTGCGGGCGAATGTCGACGTGTTTGCATGGCAGCCGTCTGACATCCCCGGTGTTCCCAGGAAAGTGATTGAGCACCACCTTGCCGTTTGTCCCCACGCGCGGCCCGTCAAGCAGAAAGTCAGGAAGCAGGCAATGGAGCGCCAAGAATTCATTGCAGAAGAGATCAAGAAA
>NW_021247386.1:0-973 GCF_002162155.2 Triticum dicoccoides | reverse complement strand
CGGATGCACACACTGTTTGGATGATACCGATAGTATATATTTGAATAGTTGTAAGAAGAATGTGTACCTGGGACATCGTCGATTTCTTCTGAGCAGGCATCCCGTAAGAAAGAAAGGCGAGCATTTCAAAGGTGAGGCGGATCACCGGACGAAGCCTCGCCACCGTACTGGTGCTTATGTACATGATATGGTCAAGGATTTGAAGGTAATCTTTGGAAAGGGTCCTGGCGGACAACCTGTTCCGAAGGACGCTGACGGACGCGCACCCATGTGGAAGAAGAAATCTATATTTTGGGACCTGCCATATTGGAAAGACCTAGAGGCCCGCTCCGCAATCGACGTGATGCACGTGACGAAGAATCTTTGCGTGACCCTGCTTGGCTTTTTGGGCGTGTATGGGAAGACAAAAGACACACCAGAGGCACGGGAGGACCAGCAACGTATGCACGGAAAAGACGACATACATCAGGGTCAGGCCAGCTACGCTCTTACCAAAGAAGAGAAGGAAATCTTCTTCGAATGCCTGCTCAACATGAAGGTACCGTCTGGCTTCTCGTCGAATATAAAGGGAATAATAAATATGGCAGAGAAAAAGTTCCAGAACCTAAAGTCTCATGACTGCCACGTGATTATGACGCAACTCCTTCCGGTTGCATTGAGGGGGCTTCTTCCAGAAAACGTTCGATTAGCCATTGTGAAGCTATGTGCATTCCTCAATGCAATCTCTCAGAAGGTAATCGATCTAGAAATCATACCAAGGTTACAGAATGATTTGGCGCAATGTCTTGTCAGTTTCGAGTTGGTGTTCCCACCATCCTTCTTCAACATCATGACGCACGTCCTAGTTCACCTTTGCGAAGAGATTAACATTTTGGGTCCTGTATTTCTACACAATATGTTCCCCTTTGAAAGGTTCATGGGAGTCTTGAAGAAATATGTTCATAACCGTGCTAGGCCAGAAGGAAGCATCTCG
>NW_021247385.1:0-2817 GCF_002162155.2 Triticum dicoccoides | reverse complement strand
TTGTGAAAAAATTTCAATCTATTCATCTTTAATCATGGCAGTACAACGAAAACCAGAAATAAAAATTACATTCAGATCCGTTTATTGATTCTATTGAGTTTTCCTGCAAATGAAAAATGTTAAGGTGAGTTGAATTCTTGACTCCAACTACTAGCATCATTCTTGTTTGAGGTGAATAGCAAGGCTCTGTTCTGGACTCAAACATTAGCAGACTTGAAAACTCACATGGCACAGTGAGGTTCATGTTCTCATTCGTCTATTTAGTTGTTTCAGGCTTATGGTCTAACATATCCACACGGCACAGGGCCAGACTGCCATCGGTCATCGTCCTCCGGTCCTCCTTGCATCCTTGATCTCATCCATACAGAGGAGCTTAATGTAATCCCGATCGATGTTTTACGAACTCACCTTCTTATTTTACATTTGTATTTTTTTTTCTTAAATATGTAGAGTGTGTGTATTATATATTAAAAAAAAAGTGGGGTGAAGAACCCCTCCACATTGGCAGTTATATTATGAGAACACAACTCCAACTCCACTAAGCCAGAATGCTAGCTACTCCCACTCAAGCCCACCGATAATCCCCCGAGAAAGGCGTCTACATTTCCTTTAAGTAGACCCGCATCCTTCCACATCCTCCCCTCCACCTCTAATTGGTTAATTACATATCAGATCGAGGGGGTAGCCCGTCGAAGACAATTCTGTGGCAATGTTTTCATAGTTCCCATGGTACAAGAATCAGGACTGCTCGAGAGACCTTCTTACCTAGGCTTGTCCTACCCTTGGTGTCGATCCATGGGTATCCAGGATTGCTTCTCCAAAGCGACGCGCACGCGGGTCCACACCTCACGCGCAAAAACGCATTGTAGAAGAATGTGATCGATTGTCGCGTCCTTTTGGTCACAGAAAAGGCATTTTTCATACTTATTTAATCCCCTTCTCGCGAGTCTATTCGAGATCCAACACCTGTTCCTAAGTGCGAGCAGAGTGAAGAACCTGCATCTTAGAGGGGCTTTTTTTTGGAGAAGGAGGTTAAATTCCCGGCCTCTGCATCAGTCGATGCATACGGTCATCTTTATTAATTATTCCACGACGAAGGTGTGACAAAAACATACATCAAGCCACCCGAAGCCACCACTCACATCTATAAACTTGATAATGCGGAGTGCTCTCACTCCCCATATCTATAACTGATATCGTCGTCAATCCATCCATATAACGTGTGGCAGACCTAAAATGTAAACCACATGCACACGTTTTAGAAGCCGCCAGCATCAACCATTGTCATGTCTTCAAGAGAGAGATCCGCATCATCCTTGCCAATCCGACGAACCGTCGACGCCACCACGGCGCCTAACGATGCCACCGGCCTGCGCTCGTCCATCTCGATGCGGAGACTTTGGAAAATCTGTCGTGTGTAGCACCTGTCGACCAGGCATGGCAAAGCGCAGCACCTGTCAGCCATGCATGACTTGACATCTCCACCGAAGCTACGTTAAAGACGAAGCCGCTCCGCCTCCTGCCTCTGCCTTCCAGCGCTGCTCCACAAATGATACTCCCAAGAGAGAGACGACACCATAGTGCCGCCATCGTCCGATCTGGAACACCAGATCCTAGGGTTTTCTCGGAGCAGCGCGTGTGGGTCGACGGTAGTTACTCGAGAATACCTTCATCAAGGTAATGACACAGAACGCCGCCATCACCTGCCATCAGCTCGGTTTTCACCAGCAACTATGTCTTCCCGACTCGCAGCTGGGACTATATGAAGGATCTCGAGATCCGACCATCCCGTCTCTGGCCGACCACCTCCGACAAAGGAGATGATCACCACCACCACCGGCTGCACCGGCCAGAACAGATCTGACCGGAGGTGCCGTCGAGCAGTCCACTAGGCCCTCCACACCGCCGCCAATCCGAAACCAGATGACTCACTGCTGTAGCCTAAGTCACCGCCGCCCGAACTAGGCAAGCCGCCGCCTGTGACCGGGCTGCCTGACGCGCCGTAGTCGTTGTCGTCCGTAGCAAGGCCAGCCATCGCCATAGCGATCATCGCCGCCTCGCCGGATCTGACGCGCCTCCACACGCATAAGGGCTCCACACCCACCCGCGAGACGCGGAAGGTAGGTGGGTTCGGCCCCGGTGGCGGCTACGGCTGGGGAACCACCCGAGCTGCGAGAGATGCGACTCGTGTGAACTCGGCGGCCGGCGCGGTCACTCTGCCCCAGAACCGCGCCGCATAAGCCGTTCGTGTGGTGAACCATCCAATCTTGTCCCAAGCCCATCTATAGGAGTCCACCGCATCCGACATTTGTACTGGTGTATCAACAAGATGTGAATTCTTCCAATTTAGTCTCTTTTTTCAGTATTGCGCATGCACGATTACGATTACTAGTTTCTAACCAAACACATTATTTTGTAAACTTATTATTCACAAAAACTATCGTAAAACTGGTTTTCCTATAAATCGGCTAAAAAAATCATTTTCTAGTTCTATCGCTAATCTTCAACTATTACTCAGACAACATGTGGAGGAAAGGCGTATTTTCGGGAGCAAGGTCTATCCATCTGGAATTCACGATCAACAACTGCTGTGCTGACTAAAGATAAGATGACGGAAGAGTTTAAAAGGTCAGCACGCTGGCTGGAAGTCGTTTTCGCGGTCGGACACCGTCGATATAGCAGATCAACGCATCAAAAGACCATCGATACCATGGGACAACGGAAGCTCCGTCGTTCCGGGGCCGCCGCCTCCGCGTCTTACTGCCGGATCAAGAAAGATCGCCGCCATTGTTTCTCAAAGAAGAAAAAGAAAAATCG
>NW_021247384.1:0-1131 GCF_002162155.2 Triticum dicoccoides | reverse complement strand
CAGGTTCGAGCCCTCTCGATGGAGGTAATACCCTACTCCTGCTTGATTAATATTGATGGTATGGGTAGTACAAGAGTAGATCTACCACGAGATCAAGGAGGCTAAACCCTAGAAGCTAGCCTATGGTATGATTGTGTATGAAGATGGTTGTCCTACGGACTACAACCCTCCGGTTTATATAGACACCGGATAGGGTTAGGGTTACACAGAGTCGGTTACAATGGTAGGAGATCTTGAATATCCGCATCGCCAAGCTTGCCTTCCACGCCAAGGAAAGTCCCATCTGGACACGGGACGAAGTCTTCAATCTTGTATCTTCATAGTCCAGGAGTCCGGCGAAGGTATAGTCCGGCTACCTGAACACCCCCTAATCCAGGACTCCCTCAGTAGCCCCTGAACCAGGCTTCAATGGCGACGAGTCCGGCGCGCAGATTGTCTTCGGCATTGCAAGGCGGGTTCCTCCTGCAAGTCCTTCATAGAAGATTATAAACACCAAGAATAGTGTCCGTCTCTGCAAAATAAGTTTCCACATACTGCCATAGAGAGAATAATATTAACACAAATCAAATCTGCTGACGTATTCCGCAGTGCGTCACCACACTACGGCCAAGTTCTTTACACAAATCGTTTTCACTTTTCCACCTCAGCACGTTTAGCGAGGCGGTTTCCTTGGCACGTCTTGTCAAAGCAGAGATCGTGTACCCTTTTTACGGGATTCTCATCAATACGGACGTGGGTAACCCAATCGCGCCATTTACCACGGCGCTTGGGAGGCAAGCGAGTTTTATTAGGTAGGTGGGGACGCATAACCGCATCTGCCCATATAAGGGGATAAGGATCCACCTTTTTATCTACGCCTTCTTCCTCCTTTGCCAATCCATCTCTTGCGCACTCGAGCTCCAGCGCCCAAGCCCGCTCTTCCCACCTCAACCTTCTCCAGCAATGTCCGGAGCGGGAGGCAAGTGGATGGTCTCCTCCGTCACGAAGGTTCAAGTAAAAAAGCTGAGGAAGGCCGGATACCTGTCCAAGGACATCCCGCATCGGCTTCCCGAGAAGGGGCAGCTTCTCCCCACCCCAAGGCCCCATGAGAGGGTTGTATTCCTTCCCCACTTCCTCCGCGGACTGGGTTTT
>NW_021247383.1:0-934 GCF_002162155.2 Triticum dicoccoides | reverse complement strand
GTAAATAGATAGAATATTTCCCATACTCTATTTCCAAATAGAACCTACATCGACGATCATTTATCCATAACAGAACGACACTATTATTCGGACCCAAACCATTCCAAGTCCTTTGCAAAATCTAACCAGGAAGATTTGAACCAAGTTTATTTTATTTTTTGCAATTCAGTAGTAGTAATGAATACATTCAGTTTTTATGTTGTGTCAGAAAAAAGAAAGAATAGAAAAACAATAAAACTATTCTTTGATCTGAAAATATACAACCCCCATTTCTTCAATGTTTACCATGGAGGCAACATACCTGTGATTAAATATTATTCTCACCTAATCTATGTCACGCATCCAATAAAATCGTGAAAACTGTCGTACTCATGAGATTTTTTTTGCTCCGAACATATTTCATAATAGTAGAGATCAGTGAGCAAATTTGCATTCAACTTACCCAAGTGATGGAAGCACTATATCTATGGAAGACCTTTGCAATAAAGCAATACATTAAGCCTTTATGTGAGCATTCACTTTAGAATCAAGTTTGTCAAAAACCTATCATCCCTTATTTTTATCTAGAAAACCTGTAAGCAAAGAATATGTAGTTCAACCAACATTGGAAGATATCAGCACATAATTCTTAATCGATCGTCATGTATACATGCAGTTTGACATTGCCAATATTCAAGTATCTTACCGAACCTTTAACAAGGAATTTAAACTTAACGGCAAATATTCTTCATACTGACAGCCTCATTTTCAACCTTCAGCATACTGAAAAGGATCGAGGTAATTAACGTCGGAACTGAACAAAGTCAAAGCTAATACATAGGAATTAACAAAAAAACAGTATAAAAGCGTATGCTTACAGGAATAGTTTCTAAGAATAGCTCATCATGTAAAGCTAGCAGAATAATTGATGCACTTGTATATATTAGTACAGTGC
>NW_021247382.1:0-1212 GCF_002162155.2 Triticum dicoccoides | reverse complement strand
ACTCCATGATCGACCCCATGCTTGACTTCCTGCCCGAGGACAACCACAGGCGCGGGTGGTGGTCGATCCTGGACCACAGCAACGGCCTCCTCCTCTGCAACATGGGACCTGGCGAGCTCTGCATGTTTAACCCGGCGACGCGGCGGTGGACGATCCTACCCTGGCCCGGCAGGCCCCGGTTGCGTTTGATCCTGCCGTGCCTGAGAAGAAGCCACCGTTGCTGGACCTGTCATCTGAGGACGAGGATAATGACATGCGCCACCTGATGGAACTGGAATCGCCACGGACTTCATGGGCGTTGATGAGGATCTTAAGGGTAGCGCCCCGCCAAGATCTTTGTGCAGGCGTGTACCTTGCATTTAATCCTGCTGTGTCGCCGCACTATGAGCTGTTGACGATACCTGCCATACCTGGCGCGCCTAACAAGCTAGCATTCAGAGCAGCCAAAGGAAGAAGCAGCAATGATAATGTTAAGAGCCGCTTGATGGAATCGGAATGGCCACCGACTATTTGGAGGTTAAACATGTTTTCATCAAGGAATGGTCACTGGGAGGAGAGGGATTTCGTCCGCCAGGGAGAGCCGGCAGGCACAGTTGGAGACATGCTCAAAGATCGAGCTGAGCTATCTTGGGGTTCTTTTGTTTTGAGGTATATACACTAATCTATTTTTTTCTAACATAAAAAGCTATATTAGTTAGTGGGAATACAATCTGGTCCTAAAATATTATCAAGGCATGTAAAATAACTAGTTAGATACTGCATTCAAAAATAAATTTAGAAATATGGATGGGCGTACAATACGACGATATTCATTGTGAGAAAACAATGCACTAATTTCTTGCTCGTGTCACTTACTAGAGTTTTAAGTACATAAATTAGACAACAACCGGTTGCATTATCCTATTTATTAGCATCGTCCAGCTAGATGCTAGAGTTTTAATTAGTTAATGCTTTATATGTAGTGTGCATCTTAATTGCAATGGTTTTTTTTCAGGCTTTCATTGGCAAACGGTATATATCAAGTGATTAGAACACCGTCATATGGTGAGGGCAAGATATTTGGAAAACGTATCTAGGGAGATCAGAGAAAGGTGTGTACTTTGGAATAATTGAAAAGTCCCAACTACGGGTTTGGATCCTTAGTGAATTACTAGTAAGCGTGCACGTGCAACACACGTATCATAGAGTTATGAAAGAGAGAGAAAACTAGAT
>NW_021247381.1:0-1832 GCF_002162155.2 Triticum dicoccoides | reverse complement strand
CACACCCACTATGCTTCACAGATGAAGTAATGGATCATAAAATCCCTGAGGGCTTCAAACCCGTAAACATTGAATCGTACGATGGCACAACAGATCCTGTGGTATGGATCGATGATTATCTCCTTCATATCCACATGGCCCGCGGCGATGATCTACACGCCATCAAATACCTCCCACTCAAACTTAAGGGACCGGCCCGACATTGGCTTAACAGCTTGCCAGCAAACTCAATCGGTTCTTGGGAGGACCTGGAAGCCGCATTCCTTGACAACTTCCAGGGCACTTATGTGCGACCACCGGACGCCGATGACCTAAGCCACATAATTCAGCAGCCAGAAGAATCGGCCAGGCAATTCTAGACACAGTTCCTGACAAAGAAAAACTAGATAGTCGACTGTCCGGATGCAGAGGCCTTAGCAGCCTTCAAGCATAATATCCGTGACGAGTGGCTGGCCCGGCACCTGGGACAGGAAAAGCCGAAATCTATGGCAGCCCTCACGACACTCATGACCCTCTTTTGCGCGGGAGAAGACAGCTGGCTAGCTCGCAGTAACAACTTAACCAAGAACACTGGTAATTCGAATACCAAGGACAAAAGTGACAGGTCGCGTCGGAACAAGCAAAAGTGCCGCGTTAACAGCGACAGCAACGAGGATACGACAGTTAATGCCGGATTCCGAGGCTACAAATCTGGTCAACGGAAACAACCATTCAAAAGAAAAACTCAGGGCCCGTCCAGTTTGGACCGAATACTCGACCGCTTGTGCCAGATACATGGCACCCCCGAAAATCCAGCCAATCACACCAACAAGGATTGTCGGGTGTTCAAGCAGACAGGCAAGTTAAGAGCCGAAAACAAAGACAAGGGGCTGCATAGCGACGACGAGGAGGAGCCCAGGCCGCCGAACAACAGTGGACAGAAGGGATTCCCCCACAAGTGTGGATGGTGAACATGATATACGCAACCCACATCCCCAAGAGGGAGCGGAAGCGTGCGTTACGGGACGTATATGCGATGGAGCCGGTCGCCCCAAAGTTCAACCCATGGTCCTCCTGCCCGATCACCTTTGATCGAAGGGACCACCCCACTAGCATCCATCACGATGGCTTCGCCGCATTGGTTCTAGACCCAATCATTGACGGATTTCATCTCACAAGAGTCCTCATGGACGGCGGCAGCAGCCTGAACCTGCTTTACCAGGATACAGTGCGAAAGATGGGCATAGATCCCTCGAGGATCAAGCCCACCAAAACGACCTTTAAAGGCGTCATACCAGGTGTAGAAGCCAACTGTACAGGCTCAGTTACACTAGAAGTGGTCTTCGGATCTCCGGATAACTTCCGAAGCGAGGAGTTAATCTTCGACATAGTCCCGTTCCATAGTGGCTATCACGCACTGCTCAGGCGAACCGCATTCGCAAAATTCAACGCGGTACCGCACTATGCATACCTCAAGCTCAAGATGCCAGGCCCTAGAGGAGTAATCACGGTCAATGGGAACACTGAACGCTCCCTCCGAATGGAGGAGCACATGGCAGCGCTCGCAGCAGAAGTACAAAGCAGCCTCTCTAGGCAGTTCTCCAGTTCGGCCTTCAAAAAGCCAGACACTGTCAAGCGCGCCCGGAGTACCCTACAACAAGACCACCTGGCACGTTCCGAGCTAGCGTAGCAATGCGGACCCAACCCTAGCCCTCGTGATATAGCGAAACCAGTGCTTCGCGTACATAACTACGCTCTTGAAATACCATGGGCACAGTGAAAGGGGCACTATCACGGCACGCCCGAAATACGGCTTAAACCGCACCAGGGGCTGCCAGATTCCTTCTTTTTTT
>NW_021247380.1:0-384 GCF_002162155.2 Triticum dicoccoides | reverse complement strand
GAAACATTTTTTGAAATTCTAAACATTTTTTGAAAATTTGTGAACAAATTTCGAAAACAAGAACAATTTTTGTAATTCCTGATTTTTTAATTTGGAACAAAATTTCGGAAAAAGACATATTTTTTCAAATTCCCAATCAGTTTTTATTTTGTGAACAAAATTTAAACATGTAAACATTATTTGAATTTGTGAACAAATTTTGAAGGACGACTACTTAATTAATTTGTGAACAAATTTGGAAAATGGAAACAATTTTTGAAATTCATCAATAGTTTTTAATTTGTGAACAAAATTTAAAAATGAAAACATTCTTTGTAATTTGTGAACAAATTTTGAAACATCAATGTTTTCTGAATTTGTGAATAAAATTTGAAAAGGTGAACA
>NW_021247379.1:0-509 GCF_002162155.2 Triticum dicoccoides | reverse complement strand
AAAACATGTCTATTTGACAGAAACAATTTTTAAAATTCCGAACATGTTTAGTTTAACATACAAGACTAATTAATGGGATCATTTTTTTAAATTCTGAACATATTTTCGAGAGCACGAACATTTTCTGAAATTCCCAACCATTTTTCTATTTTTGAGGAAAAACTAAAATCAGGAACATTTTTGACAATCTGAACGTTTTTTCAGAAATCAAGAATATTTCTTTAATTGAGTACATTTTTTTAACTTATAAAAAAATGAAAACGTAACCTTTTTAGAGATTATGAACAATTTTTATAAAGCTGAACATTTATAAAAAATTGAGAACAACTTTTTTGAAACTGAATAAGTTTGTAAATTCAAGATTGTTTTTGAAATGTGTACAATGTTTTAGATTTAAGACATATGTGAAAACTTGAGTATTTTTAAAAATATGAACAATTTTAGAAACAAAACTATTTTTTGCACAGTCCATATATTATTTACATTTATGAAGAAAACTGAAACTGAAA
>NW_021247378.1:0-448 GCF_002162155.2 Triticum dicoccoides | reverse complement strand
AAAAAAGGCAAAATATGGTCCTGCAGCCCTCTTCTGACCTGACGATCAGATGTCCATACTCGATGACGCGAAGCCAAGCAAATGAAAATCTTGTAGTTCCATGGCACCCATCTATTCCAAAGTGCCTTAGCACCAGGAAAGCAAACAGCTCCTTCGGACAGAAGAATGTACTGGTTCGTGTATATAACACTTCACAAATTCTGCACCCTGACCTTCCAGCACAGCTGACGCAAACTTGATGAATTCAGAACTCAACAATGAATTCTTTCGGTATCTTTAGCACAACAAATTCAACACATATTTTGGCCGGTCTTTGTCTGCTCACCGAGAAATTCCACATGAATACCCTCATCCTAAAAAACACTGTGTCTAATGCAGGCACAACCTGAATGCTTACTGGTTGGAGCACTTCAATCATTCACATCATTCTTCAGCCACACGATCACCT
>NW_021247377.1:0-1005 GCF_002162155.2 Triticum dicoccoides | reverse complement strand
TGAGGTCAAACCTGACGTGTGGGGCCCACACGTCAGTGACAGGGGGGTTAAACAGAGTTAGTTTAATCCTAATTACTAATTAGTGGCGCTGGGGCCCACTGGTCAGTGTCAGGGGGTTAACTAACAGTGGTTAGCGCTAATCCTAATTAGCTACAGGGCTGGGCCCACCTGTCAGGGACTCAGGGGGGTCCTGCCGTGGTCAAAGTGGGTCAAACCCACCGGCGACGTGACGCCGGCGAGGCCCGAGACGGCGGCGCGATGCGGGATCGCGCTACAGGGCACGGGCGAGGCCGTTCTTGGGCTCGTTGGAGAGCTCTTGCTCCCGCGCGTCGAACGGTGGCCGTGGCTGGGCCTGGGGTGGCCGGAGTCGACGGCGGCGAGCTCGGCTGCGGCCGCCGGAGTTCGGGTGCGGTCGGAGTCGGCGTTGCAGGGGGTTTGGGGAGGCGTTGGTGTGTGCTGCGTGCTCCTAGTGAGGCGTGGAGCACGATAGTGTGCTCGGTTGGGCGCTACGGTGACCGTGGCCACGACGGCGACATTGCCGGCGGCGTGGAGCTCTCGGCCAAGGTGGGGCTAAGGCCTAGAGGTCGAAAGAGACCAGGGGAGAAGGGGGAAACGACTCGGGGGCTCACCGCGGTTGCAGTGGGCGTCGAAGCGGGCTCGGAGACGCGCTGGAGACGGCGAATCGACGGCGACGGTGGTCGGAGCCCGAAGAGGGGAACGGCGACGTGGCGGCGATGCAGGGCTTCCGGAGACCCGTGGAGCGGTGGGGAGGAAGAGGAGGTCGAGGCGGAGCTCCTGAGCTAGTCGGGGGAGCGAGGGGTGGCCGGAGTCGGCTGCTATGGCGAACGGCGGCGACGGTGGTGTTCGGCCGTGTGAGAGAGAGAGCGAGGGAGAGGAGGGGAGAGCCGAGGGCGAGTGAGAGAGAGCAGGGGGGAGGCGTGGCGTCGTCCAGGGGCATCGAGGCGAGGAGGGGAGGGCAGGCAGGCAGGGAGAGAGGTGGCGTGG
>NW_021247376.1:0-977 GCF_002162155.2 Triticum dicoccoides | reverse complement strand
GGGATTGGGAAGAAATTATACCTGCGGAGGTTCATCGCAGCCGGGCAATATCACGGGCAACATAATTAAGTTGTATTTCCATCATCTGGACATAAGGCAAAAAATTAGCATGTTCGGACAATTACTCTTGTAAACGATAGCATGGACATGAGAGCAACTTTTGCATCACATTATTATTTCCTTGTATTTCTACTAAACCATGTAAGCTATGAACTGTACATTAAGAAGTGGCAATGAACTAGGCATGTATTGAAAATAAGAGAAGATAGACCAGCATTGATCGTTACTGCTCAATGTACAGAGCTAGATAACAACTAGCATGAGGAAGAAGAAGATACAAGGGTCTGGTTAAGTTCATTTCGATCCCTGGTTTTGTAGCTCAAAAAATAAATACTAGCTCATGATTCAAATATACCCTAGCGGCGGGACAAGGAACATGCCCCAGGTTTGTAGGGTTTCATCTAGCAAAGTGATCATGAGTCAGTATCACGCATCAAACAATTCGAGATAAGTGGACAAAACACACAATGTTGGTGATTACCTTGCTAGATGGCCATGCAATGGACCTTGTGACAGCATCAGCGATAATTTGTAAACCTTCATCTTCAAAAGGCAAAGTAGCATCCCTTCTGATCGCAACATTGACAAGAACCTCATAAGTTCCAAGTCCAAGGGGCTCTCCGCCCACAATAGTGTCTGGGTCAACTGAGATAATTGTTGCCTTAGCAACAGGAGTTTCAGGACCAGTCCATGCATATAGAAGCACATCCATACCAATCTGAATCAATGATTATTTTAGAAACATGAAACAAAATAAAATTTCATCATATAGGTAAGGATGAGAAGATTATAAGGCTTTCATCTTCATAGGCTGATGAGCTTCTTGAAGGGGGCTTTGCAACAACTCTTCTATGAACAAAGGGTTCTTCATCATCCTGTTCATCATCTTCTTCACCATCGTCATTATCCTCAGCTTC
>NW_021247375.1:0-403 GCF_002162155.2 Triticum dicoccoides | reverse complement strand
AAAATCCTAAGATTGGGGATGCCCATGGCACCCCAATATATTCAAGGATAACCAAAATCCTAAGCTTGGGGATGCCCCGGAAGGCATCCCCTCTTTCGTCTTCGTCTATCGGTAACTTTACTTGGAGCTATATTTTTATTCGCCACATGATATGTGTTTTGCTTGGATCGTCTTGTATGATATGAGTATTTTCTTATTAGTTTACCACAATCATCCTTGCTGTACACACCTTTTGGGAGAAACCCACATGATCTAGAATTTACTAGAATACTCTATGTGCTTCACTTATATCTTTTGAGCTAGATAATTTTGCTCTATGTGCTTCACTTATATTTTCTAGAGCACGGCGGTGGCTTTATTTTGAAGAAATTGTTGATCTCTCATTCTTCACTTATATTATTTC
>NW_021247374.1:0-525 GCF_002162155.2 Triticum dicoccoides | reverse complement strand
GATAAAAAAAAATTGAACATGTTAATTGGCTTGAAGGAAGGTCTACCGTGTTACTTCACGACATCTTTCCAAAAAAAGAGACATGACTTTTGTCAACCTATAAGGCATGTCTGTCAAATTAACCTCGAGGTACTTGTTCTCGAATTAACCTCTGGGTCTTGCAGGAGTACTTGTTTTTTTAACACATGTTAATCGAAGGTCTATCGCGTTACTTTTTGATAAAAAAATTGAACACATGTTAATTGGCTTGAAAAAAGGTCTATCACGTTACTTCACGACATCTTTCCAAAAAAAGGGATATGAATTTTGTCAACCTATAAGCCACGTCTGTCAAATTAACCTCGAGGTACTTGTTCTCGAATTAACCTCTGGGTCTTGCAGGAGTACTTGTTTTTTGAACACATGTTAATCAAAGGCCTATCGCGTTACTTTTTGATATTTTTTTGTTTTTTTGAACACATGTTAATTGGCTTGAAAGAAGGTCTATCATGTTACTTCATGACATCTTCCCAAAAAAAGTGATAT
>NW_021247373.1:0-1539 GCF_002162155.2 Triticum dicoccoides | reverse complement strand
GACCGGTCTACAACGCATTGTGGTGCTCAAGTCACATGGTTTCACAAATTAGTTACAAGTTGGTCCACATCTTACTCCTTTATACTTGTTAAGTTATGATGGGAAACGGAGAAATTCCACTTTGTAGGGCTACCCCATACATCTACTAAAAGAGACGACAAAATTAAGGCATGATAATTTCAAACACCTCGACTTATTAAGTGTTTTAGAAAACCCAAAAGTATATTTAGATAAATTTTAACACCGAACAAGAATAAGATTCAGGTTATTCATTTTGATCCTAAACGATATATGAGCAATCTATGGATTATCATACTAGTGAGAAATCGGAAGTCAAAAGCCAACATAGCTAGGCACATAAGGTGCTACCTGAATCATTGTTTGTAGTTTGTTGCGCACATCATAAAACTCATTCCTAACAAGGTCCAATGCCATGAGGCACCTGGAATAATGCAAACATACACATTATCAAATTTTGGAGAGATCAAGCGAACTGAACAGAAACAGTTCAGAAATTTTGATCCTGTATTCGAAAAATAAAAGCTTTTACCATCTCAGTTGTGCTAGAAATAGAAGTCAAGCCCACAAGTTACAAAAGGATCATCAAACATTAGCACATTCAGATAATGAACCAAATTGTACCAATCATGTGATTGCAGATCAAGTGAAAAGAATACTAGGTTGGTTTGAGCTAAATATTCAACTCACAGGTTTATATGCAAAATTTGAAAAATACATAGAGTGGAGAATAATTACTGTGCAACAAATATAATAAGACACTGAGTACTAACCCTTCTTTACTTTCTGCCTCATAAGACTGATGGAAGTGGGTGCAGGAGAGATTCACTTTCTTAGCACCAACACTGAAAACATACCAAGAAGCACCAATCAGGGAACTAGAAATTTCTCAAACTTATTAAATGCTGCAGAACGTTGATACACATAAGCATACTTCCGATGTCACAATAGTATCCACAAGGTGTCATTTCTTATCATGGTTGTCAACACAATAGATTGTTCGATAAACTAGAAAAAAATGGGTTGATGTGCAATAGCAGATTAGTAGTATTGGAAATATTTACAAACCAACAAATTTTTTCTTGCAGAGTCATAACGTTGGCACGCACGAAAGACAACTAAAGTTGGACCTTTTAGTTATGGCTATACGACAGTGCAAATGACACAAGTCACATGCTCATGACGTATACACCCTGCGCCGACACGTCCAGAAGCCAGAAAATGAACAATGGCATCATATAGAATAGCATATAATCAATACTAGAAATGCTTGCGGAACGACAAATTTCTCATTCCTAACCTAGAATAATGCCATTGGTTGAAATGCAGATTCAACAATACTAAATTTGTTTGCAAAACGGCAAAGTTTTCTTGGCTGAGCTATAACATTTCCATTGGCATGAATACAGACAACTCTGTTATGCAAAACACAACTAAATTCAGCCCTTCTACATATGGTTATAAGACAGCCACACACGACACGATCCGTGTCTGCGCCATCACATCTAAACAGAAAAAAAA
>NW_021247372.1:0-1452 GCF_002162155.2 Triticum dicoccoides | reverse complement strand
TCTCCACGTACTCCTGATTAAGTACACACGAGTCATCCCATAAGTATGCTGGGAAAACTACATCTAGTGATCTAGTGATGGTTAGAAAATTCACCAGACGGGGGGGGGGGCGTGGAGTCCGCGGTTCTCGGATGTGGGAGGGGGTATTTCAGAGGCCTTGAACAGCACCTTCCATGCGTCTTTGTGTGTCGTGTCGTAGAGCTCTTGAAGTGTCTGTTGTTCGGCCGGGAAGAACTCCCACAGATTAAAAGCCCGTCTTTGGCACGGAAGGATTCGGTGGACGAGCTTGACCTGGACCACGTTGACAAGCTTGATTTTCTTGTCGATCATATTCTTGATGCAGTTCTGAAGTCTGGTCAGCTCCGCAGGCTCACCCCAGGCCAGGCCCTTCTTTTCCGAGGAGGAGAGCCGCATGGGAATTCCGGATTGGAATTCGGTGGCCACTGCCCAGTTGGCGTCGCGCGGCTCGGTGATGTAGAACCACCCCGATTGCCAACCTTTCACGGTCTCCGTGAAGGAGCCGTCAAGCCAGGTGACGTTGGGCATCTTGCCCACCATGGCGCCTCCGCACTCCGCTTGCTGGCCGCTCACAATCTTCGGCTTCATGCAGAAGATTCGTAGCCACAAGCTGAAGTGAGGCTTAATGCAGAGGAAGGCCTCGCACACGACAATGAATGCCGAGATGTTGAGGACGAAGTTTGGGGCTAGATTGTGTAAGTCCAACCCATAGTAAAACATAAGCCCGCGGACGAAGGGATGAAGTGGAAATCCCAGTCCGCAGATGAAGTGGGCAAGGAACACGACCCTCTCATGGGGTCCCGGAGTCGGAGTGATCTGCCCTGCGTCCGCCAGCCGGTGCGCAATATCTGCGGCCAAGTATCCGGCCGCCTGGAGCTTCGTGATATGCTCCTCCTTCACGGTGGAGGCCACCCACATGCCCCCTGCTCCGGACATGTTTTTCTGTGCGGGGAAGGTGTGAACTAGGGCACTGGAGCTCGAGGGTGCGAGAATGGATAAGTAGAGGAGGAAGAAGGCATGGGTAAAAATGGGGAAATCCTTATCCCTTTATAGAGGCGACGAACACAGTGCGCCTCCCCACTTGCCCGTTCAAAATCGCCTATTTCCCAAGCGCCACGATTGATGGTGCGGTAGGGTTACCCATACCCGTATTGATGGGAATCCCGTGATAAGGGGACATGATCTCTGCTTCGACAAGACGTGCCGAGGAAACTGCCTCGCAATATGCGCTGTGGCTGGTTGTGGGAAAACGGTTCGAATAATGACTCAACCGTAGGGTCATGTCACGTCGTCTATAGTCTTCAGAAGACTATGTTTGTGGAATATCATTCTCTTTACGGTGGTATGTGAAGATCATCTTGTGGATCCGGACACGATTTAAATGTTCGATAATTACTTTGGAGTATTCGGGGATGGAACCCGCCTTGCAATGAC
>NW_021247371.1:0-1267 GCF_002162155.2 Triticum dicoccoides | reverse complement strand
TTCTAGGTCCCGGCCGGTCTGTACGTTGCTTTGTGCTGAAATTCTTTCAAGCGTCGTCAATTATTTCTTGAACTGAATAAAATAGCTATTATTCACAAAGTCTTCTAGGTCCCGGCCGTCCGGCTGACACAGGAGTACGTATTATAAGAGTATCATACACTATTAATATTAAAATAACGTATATTTGTTAAAGGCAAATAATTCGATCTGGGGCCGGCCGCCCAAGTTTTCGGCCGCCATCAGATGAGATGACATTGTGTGGCCACCACATAAAATTGTCACCCAACAGAAATACTCCCTATTATTACATGAACATACGGGTCGTTCTCTCTTCCTCGGGAAGAAAAAGGGCGATCTCGCCAGCGTCTCTCCCAAGGAGAGTTCCTTCGCCGCCGTCCTCCAGCGGCTCCCTCCACTAACAACCTCGGTCATCGGTGGTGAGAGGCCGGATCCACGTGTGTGTGGATAGTTTTAGGCTAAAGTAGTTTTGTTTTGAGGTTGTTCATCGTCTTGACTTCGGCGGCGGCGATGCCGGCGTTGAATAAAGATCCTTCCCCGACAAGGTGATCGGCCCAATGGTTGGGGATGGTTTTGGAAATCAGACTATTCAAGCAAGGATTTCAATCGGACATATAAATGCTCACGCATCCCTGTTATACCATAACCTTTCATATTACTACATCAATATAATTAAAACATACGTTTCATATTTAGTGATCTACATGAAAGTTTTTATTATACCACTCTTAAATACCTATCATTTTTGGACTAGTCTTATAACCCATGCTCGTTACCACTTTCTATTAAATAGACTCTTAAAAATATTTAAGTGAAGCATGAGAGTGCAATTATTTCTATAAAATATAATCACCGCCGTGCTCTAACAAGTATAAGTGAAGCACAAGAGCAACTGTCTAGCTCAAAAGATATAAGCGAAGCACATAGAGTTATCTTCTCTCTTTTTTTTGGGCGGTTTGAATATCTGAAGAAAGAAAATGAATTTCAAATTGAATATTTGAGGAAGTCCTTTTATTTCCTCTTTTAAAAAAAATCAAACTTCAAGAGCTTCAAATCCTGTGTGGTGGCTATGTGCTGCGTTAAGCGTCGGATAGTTACGAGCCATCCAGTTTTGGCCAGTCCTGTATTGGTTTTACTTTTTCATTTATTTTTCTACATTTCAGTTGGATTAATGATTTTGAAAATAATTTCAAACCAATTTGCAAAAAATCTATTAAAATCCTAAAAATCAAATGAAATATTTAGTCTA
>NW_021247370.1:0-441 GCF_002162155.2 Triticum dicoccoides | reverse complement strand
AGCACAGGGCTGCAGCTAAGCCTCCGAGTGAGAGGGTTGCTCTCCACTCGGTAGGATTTTTGTAACTTAGGCGAGTGCTTGGACTGCAGCTAAGCCTCCGAGTGAGAGGGTTGCTCTTCACTCGGTAGGATTTTTATAACTTAGGCGAGTGCTTGGACTGCAGCTAAGCCTCCGAGTGAGAGGGTTGCTCTTCACTCGGTAGGATTTTTGTAACTTAGGCGAGCACAGGGCTGCAGCTAAGCCCCCGAGTGAAAGTCTGGCTTACCACTCGGTAGGATTTTGATAACTTAGGCGAGCACAGGGCTGCAGCTAAGCCCCCGAGTGAAAGTCTGGCTTACCACTCGGTAGGATTTTGATAACTTAGGCGAGCACAGGGCTGCAGCTAAGCCCCCGAGTGAAAGTCTGGCTTACCACTCGGTAGGATTTTGATAACTTAGGCGA
>NW_021247369.1:0-476 GCF_002162155.2 Triticum dicoccoides | reverse complement strand
GACTGGATGAATGAACTACTCTATAGATAGGAGATGTTGTTGATGCAGAGATCCCGTATTGCATGGCTACGGGAAGGGGATCGCAACACCCAATTTTTCCACCGGAAAACGGTGTGGCGTGCTCGGAAAAACCGTATTAAAACCCTCATTGATGAGTCAGGGGTCACGCATAAGGACCACAGATCCATGGCGGCTATGGCCATGGCCTATTTCTCTAAAAATTTTACTGCTGACACTTCTCTTTGTGCGGACCCTATTATTGATTTGATACAGACTCGTGTTACTGACAGTATGAATGATGGCCTGTGCGCAGATTTTTCGGACAAGGAAGTTGCTGATGCTCTATTCCAGATTGGGCCGCTCAAGGCACCAGGTCCGGATGGATTTCCCGCTCGCTTCTTCCAGAGAAACTGGGCTGCTATGAAGGAGCAGGTTATTACAGGAGTGAAGGAGTTTTTCCGGTCCGGGAGTATGCC
>NW_021247368.1:0-690 GCF_002162155.2 Triticum dicoccoides | reverse complement strand
GGGGGGGGCTTGCCTGGTTGCTCTGGCAAGAGAGAGGGGTCGTCAACTCCGTAGTCGAACTGGTCAGCAGCAGCGTCGCTCTCGTAGTCTACCGGAGAGAAGAGGGGGAAGAAATAATGAATACAGAGCAAACAAAGCATCACAAAATATAACAAGGCAATACGCGGTGTTCGGTGCGCCCTAACGCGGTAGTAGGTGATACCGACGAAGGGGGGAAACATCCGGGAAAGTATTCTCGGAGTTTCGCGTTTTCGGACAGATGAACCGGAGGGGGAAAGTTGCGTGTTTGCTATGCTAGGGATGTGTGGCGGACGAACGGGCTGCGTATCCGGATTCGTCTCGTCGTTCTGAGTAACTTTCATGTAGAAAGTATTTTCATCCGAGTTACGGATTAAAAGATATGATTTTCTAAAGATTTAATCATTTTCTGATTTTAATTATTCATTTAAATTCAACATTATCCAAAACAGTATTTGCTGACGTCATCATGACGTCAGCATGACGTCAGCAGTCAACAGAGGTGTTGACTGGTCAACTGACGTGTGGGTCCCACTAGTCATTGACTGTTTAGTCTAATTAGTGTTTAACTAACCTAACTACTGTTTAATTAAACTAATTAGTTAGTTAGTAATGTAATTATGATTAATTAACTTAATTAATTCCTTAATTAATTAATTAATTAATTAATTA
>NW_021247367.1:0-2017 GCF_002162155.2 Triticum dicoccoides | reverse complement strand
TTGTAGCGTGCTAGCACCTTGAAAGGTCCATCGGCTCTAGGGAGAATCTTGGACTTGCGTTCGTTTGGGAAGCGGTCCTTGCGAAGGTGTAACCACACGAGATCACCAATGTTGAAGATCATGGGTTGCTTGTTGACGTTGAGCTTGGTCGCTAGTCATTGTACTTGGTGCTCGATGGTATGCCTTGTATCCTCATGCCTCTTCTTGATGTAGCTTGCTCGTGCACTCGCATCCATGTTGGTGCGCTCTTGTCGAGGAAGAGGTAGAATGTCCAATGGTGACAACGGGTTGAAGCCGTAGACGACCTCGAAGGGGAACTTGCCGGTAGTCGAATGTCTTGCACGGTTGTAGGCGTACTCGGTGATGGGTAGACATGCCTCCCACTCCTTGATGTTCTTCTTGATCAACACGCGAAGTAGAGTGGAGAGAGTCCGGTTCATCACCTCCGTTTGGCCGTCGGTTTGAGGATGGTATGCGGATGAGAACAAGAGCTTGATTCCGAGCTTGGCACATAGGGTCTTCCAAAAGTAACTCAAGAACTTGACGTCACGATCGGAGACGATTGTCTTTGGTACACCATGGAGAAGCAAGATTTCCCTACAAAAGTGATTTGCAATGTGTGAAGCATCGTCTATCTTGTTGCAAGGAATGAAATGTGCCATCTTAGAAAATCTATCCACAACAACAAACACAGAATCCTTTCTGTTTTGAGTTCTAGGCAAACCAAGTACAAAATCCATGCTAATGTTTTCCCAAGGTTGATAAGGAATAGGAAGAGGCATGTAAAGACCATGGGATTGAGCTTTAGACTTAGCTTTGCGACGTGTTGAGCATCGATAGGTGAAATGTGATACGTCGCGGAACATCTTGGGCCAAAAGTAGTTCTTGGAGAGCGTGGCGAATGTCTTGTCGCATCCAAAATGTCCCATGAGTCCGCCTCCATGAGCCTCTTGCAAAAGGAGTAAACGAAGAGAAGACTCGGGAATGCATATTTTGTTAGCTCTCATAAGATAAGCATCCCTGATATAATATTTGTCCCAAGAAGTATGCATCAAACACTTAGCATAAGGAATAGAAAAAGATGGATCATTAGCATAAAAGTCTTTTATGTGCTCAAAACCAATAACTCAAGTTGAGTGACAAGCATGCATATGCGTGAAAGTGCATCCGCAACTGCATTTTCCTTACCCTTAACGTACTTGATCACATATGGGAAAGATTCAATAAATTCACTCCATTTGGCATGATGAGCCATCGACTTTGCTAAGATCACGAGGGAGGCGCTCGAGCACCACTTGGAGGCGTGTTTCAAAGCACGTTTCCCTCAGGCAGGAGCAAGGCAAGGAGGGCCAAACCCTCAGGAGTTTGTCAGCGAGATCATTCAGGAGCTGCAGGAGTCAAGAGTCATGAGTGGCAGCCGCTGCTTACCCGCCGCAGCTCCCCATCCGGGCGAGGATGGTGGGCTGCGTGTATGCATCGACATACCAGGGCTCAACCGAGCCGCCTCTCAAGGGCGCCTCTAGCCCTCACACGTGGGATGCTGCGAAGGTCCACCCCACAGCTATGTTTGCATGCCTTACGGCTTGCCGAACGTGGCTGCTGTGCGCCAACGCCTCATGAGGAGCATCCTGGAGGCTCAGGTGGCCAGGCATTCCACGGTCCTGGCGGAGATGGAGATGGTCCTTGAGGAGCCACCAACGCCTCCGGAGCCTCCCGAGGCTCCTGGGCCTGGGGGCTCGTGAAGATCGGCTTCCGCAACGCACGACGTCCGCTACTTCAGCGTCCCTTCATCTTCAACATCATCAGGTGACATCCTTCAAGTTTCATTTTTCAGCTGGGAGCGCCCTCAGGGCTGCATCATTCCCAGGTCGTGTGGGTCCGTCCCTGCGGCATGTATCCCTTTTGTTCATGTTTTTAGCTTGCTTTGTTGGGGGCGCCCCTCGGGCTGCATTATCCCCAAATTGCTCGGGCCCGACCCACGATGTTTGCCTTTCTCTGCGCCTATCTAAATGGATTT
>NW_021247366.1:0-538 GCF_002162155.2 Triticum dicoccoides | reverse complement strand
AAATCCATTTAGATAGGCGCAGAGAAAGGCAAACATCGTGGGTCGGGCCCGAGCAATTTGGGGATAATGCAGCCCGAGGGGCGCCCCCAACAAAGCAAGCTAAAAACATGAACAAAAGGGATACATGCCGCAGGGACGGACCCACACGACCTGGGAATGATGCAGCCCTGAGGGCGCTCCCAGCTGAAAAATGAAACTTGAAGGATGTCACCTGATGATGTTGAAGATGAAGGGACGCTGAAGTAGCGGACGTCGTGCGTTGCGGAAGCCGATCTTCACGAGCCCCCAGGCCCAGGAGCCTCGGGAGGCTCCGGAGGCGTTGGTGGCTCCTCAAGGACCATCTCCATCTCCGCCAGGACCGTGGAATGCCTGGCCACCTGAGCCTCCAGGATGCTCCTCATGAGGCGTTGGCGCACAGCAGCCACGTTCGGCAAGCCGTAAGGCATGCAAACATAGCTGTGGGGTGGACCTTCGCAGCATCCCACGTGTGAGGGCTAGAGGCGCCCTTGAGAGGCGGCTCGGTTGAGCCCTGGTATGT
>NW_021247365.1:0-1489 GCF_002162155.2 Triticum dicoccoides | reverse complement strand
AAAAAGTGGTCAGAACATATAAATAACAAAAAGGAGAGGTAAAGCTTAGTAAAAAATACTCTAAGCAACTTTGAATTGGGAATCTGGAACATGTTAAAATTTGATTTTAAAAACTGAAGTTGCCTACCCTAAAGAAGCAAGTTGCTCAAAGACATGTTTAAGAATTGCCATGACACTAGTTAGCTTGAGAAAAATAAACACAAGGAAAAGAAGGCCATAATGACTTGATGCTAACAAATAAATGAGAAAACAAAAGCTAATAATTTACTTACTTCTTTATTATATGACTCGGGTAATCTTGCTGCAACAAACTTTGTGATGTGATCCATGCTTCCAAACAAACTATCGTCCGCACATCGGGAAAACTCGGTCTTAAGCTGATTGCATTTGTTGGAAGAGAAAAAAGAATAAAAAAGTGTGAGCACATAAGATCCATTTGTGAAAAAATAGTACAACATAGTATATAATTTCACGCTGAAAAATAGGCAAATTTTCCACCTAAGAGTTAAGCTGAATTAGTAGCATAAAAATTGAGTCACACACCCACTGCATTTCCCTTCAGAAAACATATTCTGTTCATCACAAAAAAACAAAAATGGTATGCTTGTCTGAAAAAAACTAAAGAAATTGCTTTACCAAAATTATAAGACTTGCCAGATTTAAATACATGAATTGCCTATTTTTCTGTCATTGTTGTACATTGTACTTTAATAGTAGTCAACAGAGAAAAGAGACATATGTGTCCTAATAAAACACAAGGTGACATAAAAAGAGGAAAGAGAAAAAACTTACACGTAGTTTGCCGTATTGACCCGGGCCCTTCTTATCCTTCTTCACGACTTTTGTGATCAAATCTGAGTTCCAAACAGAAACTCTTGGAGTCAAGCTTGGGATAGGTTCATCCACATCAAATGAGTCCAGATACAACAGCTGCATGGGAGTAAAAAAAGATGATTTTCTAACAGAAAAAGAAAGAAGAAAGAATAATAGAGAACCAAATGTTACGATTGTCTGCACTTACTACAAGATGAAAAACACAACAGCATACAGTATTCTTCTTGACACCTGCTACTGTGAATGCTGCCTTTAACTGATCAACAACAAACTGATAGATATTTGTCTCTGTTATACCATTGACATCCATAACAACAGGGAAGCTTTTTGGAGAGATGTTTAGACTTGTTGACGGTGCAAGAAAGCAAGAAAAAGCGACTGCTACCCAAGCACGGAGGAAATTGTCGTCATCAGCTCCGCGCATATCTACAATCATCTTACACCATGCCGTGAGGGTTGGTGAGTTCTTGGATGTAATGTTGTAGATGCTATAAATGGCATTTGTGATGTCAGGACGATTCTCAAAACAGACCTTTCTGCCGCTGTTTGGCAACCCCCATATTCTATGAACGCTCGCTGCATCTACCGGGATCTTCCCCCTCTCTGGTATAACAATTTGGGACCTCTCGGGGTCGTAGTGCTTCATAATCCATTG
>NW_021247364.1:0-390 GCF_002162155.2 Triticum dicoccoides | reverse complement strand
ATCGATATTGCAGGCCTCACCAGTTTCATCAATGACCGGATTGACCAGAATCTCTTACTCACTAATACTTTCGTGCAAAACTTTTATTATTATCCTAAGAAGTCACCGCCTGCAGTATCATTTCATTTATATGATAAATTCCGAGAAATGTCTTTACATAATTTTTGCGCGGTGTGTAGGATACCTTATGAGGGAGAATTAGAGGAACCCCATCGTAAAGATGTGGATGGCTTTGTTAATACTATCGCTGTAGAGGAGTCAAAGAAGGGTTCCGAGGCAAAAGTCTCTAGCATACACTTTCCTGTTTTACGCTACTTTGCCATATTTGCTAGTAGATGCTTGATTGGTCGTGGAAATAGTGGAAACTTAAGTGTTCCTAATATTATCATT
>NW_021247363.1:0-3457 GCF_002162155.2 Triticum dicoccoides | reverse complement strand
AGATATCATCCCAACCTCCCTGTCTTGCTGATGTATGAGACGTGCTTTCACTCTCCTCCAGCCACGCTTCCCTCTCCAACTTGATCCTCACTATCATGCGGTATGCAGAACGTAGTGTGAAAATTCCTCGTTTTTCCTCATTCCAGGCCCAGAAGTCATGTACTCTTCTATGGCAAAGTGGTATTCTGAGTATTGCTTCTTCATCAAAATGTATAAAAGTGTTCCGTACAACCTCCTCTCTCCATACAGCGGAGCTGCTGTCAATGAGTTCTGCCACTCGAATCGGCGGATGTTGGATTAAAGAAGTAATTGGACGCTTGACACCGTCCCGAGGAATCCAATTCTGCTCCCAAATCATTGTTGTCTCCCCATCCCCAATCCTTCTAATAATCCCTTGAGATAGGATGTCACGACCATCTAGAATTGCACGCCAAATTTGTGAAGGATGAGAGCCCAACTCAGCCCCGAGTAAATCTGAACCTGGAAAGTATGCCGCTTTCAGGACTTGAGCACTTAAAGAGTCAGGGTCATCGAGTACTCTCCAAGCCTGCCTAGCCAGAAGTGCTAAGTTAAAAATCTCAATATAACGGAAACCCAAACCTCCCACATGCTTAGGCCGGGTCATCACATCCCAAGCAACCCAGTTAGGTTTTCTCTTACCTCTCTTGCTACCCCACCAAAACTGGCGTATGATGGAGGTGATCTTGTCACAAAGTCCACGAGGCAATCTGAAACATGACATGGAGTAAACTGGAATAGCTTGAGCAACCGACTTGATAAAAACTTTTTTACCACCCACTCACAGAAGTTTCTACATCCAGCCTTTTACCTTGTCCCAAACCCTGTCCACGAGATATTTGAAAGTCCCAGTCTTGGAATGACCCACATCAGTAGGCATCCCCAAATACCTGTCTGTCAATGACTCGTTCTGGACCTGTAAGATGTTCTTCATGCTGTCCCTCAGGGGTTGACTGCATCCCCTGCTGAAGAAAATTGAGGATTTGTCATGATTAATCCTCTGCCCCGAAGCACTACAGTAAGATTCCAGTAGGTTTGACACTGCATTAGCTCCCTCCACGCTAGATTTGAAAAGAAAGGCTATCATCTGCAAACAGAAGGTGATTAATAGATGGCGCTGTAGGAGCCACTTTCACACCGACCAAAGCTGATGACTCAGAACTGGATTTCAGGAGGCACGAAAGGCCCTCTGCTGCAATCAAAAATAGGTAGGGGGAGATTGGATCTCCCTGCCTGATTCCTCTAGTAGGCTGAAAACTGTCAAGCTTCTCTCCGTTGAACATAACTGAAAAGGAAACTGAGGATACCATGCCCATCACAATATCTATCCATTGCTGCTCAAAACCCAACTTGCCCATGATGGCTTGCAGGTAGGGCCATTCAAGTTTGTCATACGCCTTCATCATATCCAACTTCAAAGCACAAAAAATGTTATTCTTAGACTTGGTCCTCTTCATGAAGTGTAGACACTCATATGCACAAATGATATTATCCGTGATTAACCTTCCAGGAACGAAAGCAGATTGCTCCCTTGGTATAATATCCGGCAGGATTAGCTTCAACCTGTTGGCCACAACCTTAGAGGCAATCTTGTATAAAACATTACATAAACTGATAGGCCTGAACTGTGACAGGAGGGAGGGATTAGTGACTTTTGGGATAAGAACCAAAACTATGTCATTGATGCTCTCGGGGCTTTCTTCCCCCCCTAACAATCCTGAGCACCACTCTAGTCACTTCTTCTCCACATATGTCCCAATGATGTTGATAAAAATGAGCTGGGAAGCCGTCAGGCCCTGGTGCCTTAGTTGGGAACATTTGGAAAAGCGTCGTTTTTACCTCATCACTAGTATATGGGGCACAAAGATTAGCATTCATGCCAGCCGTTACCTTCCTCGGTACATGTTGTAGAACAGCCTCCATATCATGCACGCCCTCTGAAGTATAGAGATCTTGGTAGAACTCATTTGCCAACACTTTCAACTCAACCGGATCCTCCACTAAAACTCCCAAAGAATTCTGTAGGGCCCTTATCATGTTCTTTTTTTGCCTTAGACTAGCCCGCAAGTGGAAGAATCTCGTGTTCTTGTCTCTAGCCGCAAGCCATTGTACTCTTGCCCTTTGCCTCCACATGATCTCCTCGCGGTGATACAACTCGACTAGTTTCTCGTTAATTTTGAGTTCCAAGTGATTCGGGCCCGTCCTCACCGGATCATCTCGTAGCCGCTTCAGCTCCTGTTGCATCAGTTTTATTTCTTTGCGGACACTACCGAATGTATCACGACTCCACACTTGGAGGTTCTTTGACATGGCAGTTAGCTTCTGTCTCATCTCGTGTACGGTCATGCATGGCGGCCCCGACCATCCACTGGATATCGTATCTTTCAGTCCTTCGTGCGTCTCCCACATCACTTCATAGCGGAAGCTATGTTTAGTTGTTATTCTATCCGATCCGGCCCATTACAACAGAATCGGGATGTGATCAGATGTCGCAGCTTCCAAGTGTTCAACGCTGGCCAGAAGAAACATAGCAGACCATTGTGCGTTGGAAAGCGCACGATCTAGCCTGCACCTCGTAAATGTACCTCCTGCAACCTTCTTTTCGAAAGTCCAAAAACGGCCTATGTATCCAAGATCAAGCAAACCGCATACGTCTGTGGCCTCCCGAAAGGCTTGCATCTGAGCGTTACTGCGTCTCCCAACTCCTTCGTGCTCTTCCAAGCGTAACACTTCATTAAAGTCCCCTATACAGAGCCACGGCAGCGTACTTAACGTGCTTATATTTTTCAAAACATCCCAAGTCTGGTGTCTCAGGTTGGTCTGAGCTTCACCATGCACACTTGTCATGCGCCATTTTTCCTTTCCCAGTTCCTCCACAGAGACATCTAAATGATACACGGAGTAACCCAAAACTTCAATCTTTATTTCTTTGTTCCAAAACAAACCAATGCCTCCACTTCTACCCTGGCTATCGACCGCATAACACAGTCAAAGCCTAAAGTTCCTGCTAATGCTTCTACCCTAACACCATCTATTTGAGTTTCAATGATACACAGAAAGGTAGGGGTAAACTTCTTCGCGAGATCGCGAATTTCATGAACTGTCGCGGCATTACCCGCTCCACGGCAGTTCCACACTAGGGCACTCATTGTCCCCGGCGGCGCCCCTCGAAGGAGCCTGCCAACGGGTTTTTTGTGTTGCCAACACCATCTTTGCCTTCTGAGACCTTGTTGCGCTTCGGATCCCTCTTCGGGGGAGGGCTCAGCGGGGCATCACTATGCAGTATGAGCGCCAGCTGATTAGCATCTGAGCTTGCCGCCTCTCCTCTCATGGCATCGGTGGTAGCCTTAACTGCATGCTCTGTCGCAATCGATCTCTTTTTTCTATTCTCTTCAAAAGCCATATCCTCATCAGCATCACCAGCCTCCCCTGTGTATTC
>NW_021247362.1:0-1106 GCF_002162155.2 Triticum dicoccoides | reverse complement strand
AAAGTTCTAGATCTTGCAATTTAGAAAAATTCGTTAGTTGAACACTTTTTCATCCGAGGTCATCTTGATGTCAAAACTAGTCCCGCAAATCTGAAAATCTCTACTCCTAATGTCTCAATTGGTAGGTCGCGTTCCGGGTTTTATTTTCGTCCCACCTCACCCGGTCTTTTTTGGTACTTCTTTGGTACTTCCTCCCACCTCCCACCCGTTTTATTTCGCTGGTTTTTTTGGTCCCTCCCCCACCCCACCGGTTTAGTTTCGCGTCACCCTCTCACACAACGAAAAAAATCTTAACGGATCATAACTTTCCATGCTGGTGCAAGTTATTTTTAGTAATGTCTTTATGTGAAAGAATCAATCACGATCAATCTCTAAATATCAAATCTAAATTAATTAACCTTACCTTAAATTGCTCAATCACATTAATTAGGAAACAAAATAACCGATTTTAAGAAAATATCTACTCTTAATGGAGGGTATTACATACCAAACATAGGTACCTCATTAGCTCGCTTCCTTCCCTTCTCTTCCCTTCGTCCCTCAGTCCCATGCTCGTGGCGCTAAAGTGGCATCGACAGACGATGGCGGCGAGGACAACACGTGGCAGCCCCTGAAGCACGAACACGACTGCACCTCGGGTCTGCCGTCTCCCAAGATATGGGTGAGTTCTCGTGATGCCCACCCTAAACCCTCATGTCCTACAAATTCCTCAACCTCTACCATCTCGATTTCGTCCATGCTCTGATCCAAATGACGATGCAGCTCCGGCCGATTGACAATGGAGGTTTGCCATCCTTCCTCTCAGCACCCACTCCTGGAGGAACGACACGCCATGCCGATCGAACCCGGTCGAGATCACTCACCAAGATTGCTATTCGGAAGTTTTTTGTCAAAAAGTGAAGAGTGGGACGAGATCTGCACTTTTGTTAATATCTCTACTCCTAATGTCTCAGTTGGTAGGTCGCGTTCCGGGTTTTATTTTCGTCCCACCTCACCCGATCTTTTTTGGTACTTCTTTGGTACTTGCTCCCACCTCCCGCTCAGCCGAGACGGTTTATTTTCGTACTCCCTCCCACCTCCCAGGTAGTTCCCTCCATGCAAAAAAA
>NW_021247361.1:0-386 GCF_002162155.2 Triticum dicoccoides | reverse complement strand
GCGGCTTCCTAGGGCAGCTTTAGGTGTGGGCAATGTCCCACAAACCCACAAGCTACTAGCGCACGTCACCGGACAACTTTGCGATGGTCGAGCTCAACAACCAGTTCACTCTGAATGCAGTTTGAGTTTAGACGTCTCAAAACTCCTTTTGAATGCAGTTTCTCTATTTGTGTTCTCTTGTACTACTGGGCAGGTTTGCTGAAGCAGGAGGATGCGGTGGATCTCCGAGCTGGGGTGGACATGCTGAAGAACAATGCGTCGAGGATGTTGCGCATCTGCGCTGCAAGCCAAAGTGAGGAGGCTCGCTGAAAAAGAAGAGATGACAGAAGAAAGAAAGGCCTGTGTTCACCCAGGGGGCTCTTTTTCAAGCATTACTTTCCTACCCT
>NW_021247360.1:0-2897 GCF_002162155.2 Triticum dicoccoides | reverse complement strand
TTATTTAACTTATGCCAATTTTTGCAGGAGCTAGATATATTATTCCAGAGCTCCTCTATAATTGGCATAATATTTGGACATATATTAATATATATAATTAATATATTTCCAATGCAAATATTTATGCATTAATTCCAAAAGCCCAAAATAAATACCTATGAGCTCCTAAAAATATTGGTTTGATTTTTATCTCTGTCCAATATTTTCAGAGAGCCACATGAGCATTTTCTTGGACCCTTTTGGAGAAATTTTTATTTGGATCATTTTCAAAATGATTCTGAGGGTTTCACAGATCCCCATTTCAAATTTCTGATGAAAGAGTAAACATGATGCAACACTCTAATGCATGACTAGCTAGGGTGTGACAACTCACCCCCACTCAAAAGAATCTCGTCCCGAGATTTGGGTTCCTCCAGGAAGAAGGCGGGATATTCAAGTCGAAGACGATCCTCCCTTTCCCAAGTTGCTTCATCCTCAGAATGGTGCGACCATTGTACTTTGAGAAATTTGATATTATGACGTCGGGTGGTACGTTCGGCCTGATCGAGGATACGAACGGGGTACTCTCGATATGTAAGATTATCTTGAAGATCAAGCGTTTCGTGGTCCACTTCACGGATAGGATCCGAGAAGCAACGCCTGAGTTGAGACACGTGGAAGACATCATGAACTCTGGAGAGGTGCGGAGGTAGTTCCAACTGGTAGGCAACTTCTCCTCGTTTGGCAAGAATGCGAAAAGGTCCAATGTAACGAGGAGCCAATTTGCCTTTGATACCGAAACGATGGGTTCCCTTCAGAGGGGTGACCCGAAGATAAGCCTTCTCGTCAACCTCGAAAGTCATAGCCTTATGTTTTCGGTCATATTGACTCTTTTGACGAGATTGGGCTGTTTTCAACTTTTCACGAATGATACGAACTTGTTCTTCTGCTTCCTGAATCATATCCGGGCCAAAGAATTGTCTTTCCCCGGTCTCTGACCAGTTAAGGGGTGTTCGACATCGTCGTCCATAGAGAACTTCAAAAGGGGCTTTACCCAAGCTGGATTGATAGCTGTTGTTGTAAGCGAATTCGGCAAATGGAAGACACTTCTCCCAGTCCATTCCGAAAGAGATAACAAAGGCTCGAAGCATGTCTTCTAGAATCTGGTTGACGCGTTCCACTTGACCACTTGACTGAGGGTGGAAAGCGGTGCTAAAGGAGAGACGGGTTCCCATAGCATTTTGGAAACTTTCCCAAAATCGAGAGGTGAAAAGACTTCCTCGATCCGAGTTAATTTCCAAAGGAACACCATGGAGAGACACTATTCGGGAGATGTACAAATCTGCCAGCTGACTAGCGGTTATACTCTCATGAACAGGTAAGAAATGGGCTACTTTGGAAAGACGATCGACCACGACGAAAATAGCATTATTCCCTCTCTTGGTCCTGGGAAAACCGGTAATGAAATCCATACCAATTTTATCCCATTTCCATTCAGGAATAGCTAAGGGTTGAAGGGTGCCAGCAGGCCGTTGGTGCTCTTCTTTTACACGACGACAGACGTCGCAATTAGCAATATACTGAGCAATTTCTCTTTTCATCCTAGTCCACCAGAACCTCTGGCGTAGGTCCTGATACATTTTAGTGCTACCGGGATGAATGGTGAGAGGAGATTCATGAGCCTCCTTAAGGATCAACTGCCGTAGATGCTGGTTCTTGGGAACCACTAGGCGGTTCTCAAAGTACACAACACCATGATCATTAGTGGAGAAACAACTAGCACCTCCGCTAGCAATGTTCTCTTTGATTTTAGATATTCCCTTATCTCGCTTTTGGGCAGCGATGATTTGATCCGTGAGAGTAGGTTTTGCTACCAAAGTGGAAAGAAAACCTTGAGGAACAATGTGAAGGTTAAGCTTCCGAAATTCCTCATGGAGAAGCGGTTGACTTTGTTGTAACATCAGGTTGTTACAATAAGATTTACGACTTAGCGCATCAGCCATGACGTTGGCTTTCCCTGGGGTGTAGGTTATTCCTAAGTCGAAGTCTGTGATCAATTCAACCCAACGTCTCTGCCTGAGATTCAAATCCGGTTGGGTGAAAATGTACTTCAGGCTTTGGTGATCAGTGAATATTTCGCAACGATTACCGAGGAGGTAATGTCGCCAGGTCTTAAGTGCATAGACTACGGCTGCAAGCTCTAGATCATGAGTAGGATAATTCTCCTCATGTGGGTGCAATTGGCGTGAAGCGTAAGCAATTACGTGTCGATCTTGCATAAGAATGCAACCTAGTCCTTGTCGCGAGGCGTCGCAGTAGATAACAAAGTCCTTGGAGAAGTCTGGCGGTACCAGCACGGGAGCAGAGGTCAGGCGTCTTTTCAGTTCCTGAAAGCTGTGCTCACATTGTGGAGTCCATTCGAACTTCTTATCTTTCTTGAGAAGTTCGGTTAGAGGTTTAGCAACCTTGGAGAAGTTCTCGACAAAGCAACAACAATAGCTCGCTAAGCCTAGAAAACTCCGAACTTGCTTGACCGATTCAGGCGGAGTCCAATTAAGGACGGCTTGAACTCGCTCAGGGTTAACAGCAATACCTTTACCCGATATTACATGACCCAGATAGGTCACTTCTGACAACCAGAATTCACATTTTGAAAATTTGGCATAAAGGCGATGCTCTCGAAGTTTCTTCAACACTAGCCTTAAATGTTCGGCATGTTCTTCCTCATTCTTGGAGTAGATGAGTATATCATCGAGATAAACTACGACGAATTTATCCAAATACTCCATGAAGATTGAGTTCATTAACCGAGAAAAGGTGGCTGGAGCGTTGGTTAAACCGAAGGACATGACGGTGTACTCGTATTGGCCATAACGAGTAACAAAGGCCGTTTTAGGAATGTCCCCGTTTCTGATTTT
>NW_021247359.1:0-398 GCF_002162155.2 Triticum dicoccoides | reverse complement strand
ACCATCGACGATGTCCTCGATCTCATGAAAGCCGGAGGTCAGCTGTGCCTCCTTGTCGGTCCAGGAGGAGCGCTCGCTTTCGAACTCGGCCAGGAGAGCAGCCCCTCTCTTCTCTGCCTCATCTTGCGCCTTCTTGAGCAGCTCCTTCTGCTCCGCCAGCTGCGCGGCCAGCAGGTCACGCTCCACGGCGAGTTTGCTGCACTCCTCCCCCTTGGCACGCAAGGCAGTGTTGGCCTCGCCCAGCTGCTGTTGGAGAGTGGCGTTGGCCTCTGAAGAATAAAAGGAAAAGACGTTAAGTCGTCAACAAAGAATGTTGCCGGGAAGATCCGGCCTGACTACTCAGCAGTCGGCCCGAATCTCAGGGACTACAGCCCGCGGGTGCGCCAGCGTGCCCCCGC
>NW_021247358.1:0-1098 GCF_002162155.2 Triticum dicoccoides | reverse complement strand
AGAAGAAAAAAGAAGAAAAAGAAGAGGAGAAGAAGAAAGGAATAGAGGAGAAGAAGAGAAAAATAGAATATATATTCTATTTTTCTCTTCTTCTCCTCTATTCCTTTCTTCTTCTCCTCTTTTTTTTCTTATTTTTTTTCTTCGACACGTGGGGGGGGGGGGTCGAGAACGCCGGACATTCATGAGAGAGGCGAGGAAGAAGTGGAAGAAGAGGGAGAAGAAGAGGAGAGGAAGAAGAGGAAGTCTTCTCCTCTATTCTTTCTTCTCTTCTTTTTTCTTCTTCTTCTTCCTCTTTATTTTATCGGGAACGAGGGTCGTCGAGAGGTCGAGGAGCGGTAGAGTATAAACCCTAAATAGAAAGTATCGTCGGTGTGAGATACATGTACCGTCGGTGTCGGACACTACACCCACATCCCACAAGTGGCGCGGGCTTCGACGCCCACGTCACTTGTGGGACGTGGATGTAGTGTCCGACACCGAAGGCCACATGTATCTCACACCCACGATACTTGCTAGCTATTTAGGGTTTCCTCTACCGAAAAGAAGAGGAGAAACAAATAAGAAGAAGAAAAAAGAAGAAAAAGAAGAGGAGAAGAAGAAAGGAATAGTGGAGAAGAAGAGAAAACAGAATCTATTTTCTCCTCTTTTTTCTTCTTCTTCTTCTTCTTCTTATTCTTATTAGCCGGAAGTAGAGAGAGGTTTCCTAGTGTCAAAGTATTGAAGAAATCCATGCCTTCATCATTAGCCGGAAGTAACCAGGGCATGTTGGTACGAAGTTCTGCAAAGTTGTTCTAGAATGGAGTCCTGGATAGAATAATCCACCTTTTGGTACGAATTCAGCAAAGGCCTTCCAAATAGCGATATTCGGAAGGCTCTTGCTGAACTTTGTACCAAAAAGCGAATTATCCTATCTGGGACTCCGTTCCAGAACAACTTTGAAGAGCTTCGTACCATCATGCACATGTTACTTTCGCCTAATGATGAAGACATGGTTTTGTTGAATCCCTTGACACTAGGCAACCTGCCGACCCCTCGGCGATCCTATCGAACATGAGAGGAAGAAGAGGATAAAAAAAGAAGAGGAAGAAGAAAAAAAAA
>NW_021247357.1:0-3386 GCF_002162155.2 Triticum dicoccoides | reverse complement strand
GGGGGGGGGGGGCGCCCCTCTCACGTGGCCTCTCCCCTCTCCTCCAATAAGTCCCAATAGGCCCAATACTTCTCCCGGGGGGTTCCAGTAACCTCCCGGTACTTCGAAAAAAATGCCCGAACCACTCGGAACCATTCCGATGTCCAAATGCAACCTTCCAATATATGAATCTTTACCTCTCGACCATTTCGAGACTCCTCGTCATGTCCGTGATCTCATCCAGGACTCCGAACAAACTTCGGTCATCAAATCACATAACTCATAATACAAATCATCATCGAATGTTAAGCTTGCGGACCCTACGGTTCGAGAACTATGTAGACATGACCGAGACACATCTCCGGTCAATAGCCAATAGCAGAACCTGGATGCCCATATTGGCTCCTACATATTCTATGAAGATCTTTATCGGTCAAACCGCATAACAACATACGTTATTCCCTTTGTCATCGGTATGTTACTTGCCCGAGATTCGATCATCGGTATCATCATACCTAGTTCAATCTCGTTATCGGCAAGTCTCTTTACTCGTTCCGTAATGCATCATCCCGTAACTAAGTAATTAGTCACATTGCTTGCAAGGCTTATAGTGATGTGCATTACCGAGAGGGCCCAGAGATACCTCTCCGATACTCGGAATGACAAATCCTAATCTCGATCTATGCCAACCCAACAAACACCTTCGGAGACACCTGTAGAGCATCTTTATAATCACCCAGTTACGTTGTGACGTTTGATAGCACACAAGGTGTTCCTCCGGTATCCAGGAGTTGCATAATCTCATAGTCAGAGGAATATGTATAAGTCATGAAGAAAGCAATAGCAATAAAACTAAATGATCATAATGCTAAGATAACAGATGGGTCTTGTCCATCACATCGTTCTCTAATGATGTGATCCCGTTGATCAAATGACAACACATGTCTATGGTTAGGAAACATAACCATCTTTGATTAACAAGCTAGTCTAGTAGAGGCATACTAGGGACATATTGTTTGTCTATGTATTCACACATGTACTAAGTTTCCGATTAATACAATTCTAGCATGAATAATAAACATTTATCATGATATAAGGAAATACAAATAACAACTTTATTATTGCCTCTAGGGCATATTTGCTTCAGTCTCCCACTTGCACTAGAGTCAATAATCTAGTTCACATCGCCATGTGATTTAACACCCGTAGTTCATATCGTCATGTGACCAATACCAAAAGGGTTTACTAGAGTCAATAATCTAGTTCACATCGCCATGTGATTAACACCCAAAGGGTTCTAAGGTGTGATCATGTTTTGCTTGTGAGAGATGTTTAGTCAACGGGTCTACCACATTCATAGCCATATGTATTTTGCAAATTTTCTATGTCTACAATGCTCTGCATGGAGCTACTCTAGCTAACTGCTCCCACTTTCAATATGTATCCATATTGAGACTCAGAGTCATCTAGATCGGTGTTTAAAGCTTGCATCGATGTAACTCTTTATGATGAACTCTTTATCACCTCCATTATCGAGAAATATTTCCTTATTCTACTAAGGATAATTTTGACCGCTGTCGGTGTCAAAAACGGCCGATCTCGGGTAGGGGGTCCCGAACTATGCGTCTAAGCATGATGGTAACAGGAGACGGGGACATAATGTTTACCTAGGTTCGGGCCCTCTCTATGGAGGTAATACCCTACTTCCTGCTTGATTGGTCTTGATGAATATGAGTATTACAAGAGTTGATCTACCACGAGATCGTAATGGCTAAACCCTAGAAGTCTAGCCTGTATGACTACGATAATGAGTATTCGGTCCTATAGACCTAACCCTCCGGTTTATATAGACACCGGAGGGATCTAGGGTTACACAAAGTCAGTTATAGAGAAAGGAATCTTCATGTTTTATCGCCAAGATTGCCTTCCACGCCAAGGAGAGTCCCATCCGGACACGTTGAGAGTCTTCGGTCTTCATATCTTCACAGCCCATCAGTCGCCCATGGCTAACATGCCGGATGCCCGAGGACCCCTTAGTCCAGGACTCCCTCAGTAGCCCCCGAACCAGGCTTCAATGACGAGGTGTCCGGCGTGCAGATTGTCTTCGGCATTGCAAGGCGGGTTCCTCCTCCTATGACTTCGGCGAGATGTATTCGGCGTTCCATTTAATGTTGCACTCCTCATCTTCTGTGTATCCACAACTTCGGCTTCCACGTGTCAGGCGAATACGAGTGGTCAGGGCATTTTTGCACATAACACCCCAGCCATGAAAAAAGAGCGTCTATTTAAGGGATCGGATCTCAGATCCATTAGGTACCACGCGGAAAAATCCTCAGAGATTTGCCAGGATAGACCATTCCAACATGGCCAACGCTCCTAGCTCCTCTTCCCGTCCCTGTGGCCCAGAAAAAGGCGAGTGGGAGAGGTGCTCCGTATCCCATGGTCAGCTGGAGAAGCTGCAAACGTAGGGATTTCTTCCTCCTACGGATTTGGTCCCTGTCCGAGCAGGATTGACCGTCTTCAATGGCGGGGCTCAGGCTAAAGATTTCCCCAATCCATTCGGGGGAGAACGAGTGTGATTCGTCCCTTATCTGCTGAGAGGTGTCGGATTTCCAATTCATCCATTCCTTCGCGGGCTTCTGGAGTATTATGGCCTCCAACTGCACAACTTCATGCCGGCCTCCATCCTGCACATCGCGGGTTACGTTGCCCTTTGCGAGCTATTCCTGGGTTGTGAGGCCCATTTTGAATTGTGGAGAAAGTTATTCTGTCTCGTCCCGCGCAACCACGAGGGATCAATATTCAAAGTGGGCGGAGCCGAAATATGGCGCATCGCCAAGACCGGATACCTATCCGGCACACCAAGGAAGGCATCCGAAGAGTGGCCGTCTGAATGGTTCTATATTGAGGACGTCGCACTTCCAGACCCAGTTCGGAGGGGCCTTCTGTTGGGGAACGTAGTAATTTCAAAAAATTTCCTACACACACGCAAGATCATGGTGATGGCATAACAACGAGAGGGTAGAGTGTTGTCCACGTACCCTCGTAGACCGTAAGCGGAAGCGTTATGACAACGCGGTTGATGTAGTCGTACGTCTTCACGATCCGACTGATCCAAGCACCGAATGTACGGCACCTCCGTGTTCAGCACACGTTCAGCTCGATGACGTTCCCCGGGCTCCAATCCAGCAAAGCATCGGGGATGAGTTCCGTCAGCACGACGGCGCAGTGACGATGATGATGTTCTACCGACGCAGGGCTTTGCCTAAACTCCGCGACGATATGACCGAGGTGGAATATGGTGGAGGGGGGCACCGCACACGGCTAAGGAACGATCCGTAGATCAACTTGTGTGTCTCTGGGGTGCCCCCCTGCCCCCGTATATAAAGGAGCAAGGGTGGGGGGGG
>NW_021247356.1:0-1504 GCF_002162155.2 Triticum dicoccoides | reverse complement strand
AAAAAATGCCACGAAGTTAGCGCTCGCTTGTCCAACGGCCAATGCTAACAACGGACGCTAACCACGGCTAGAGCTATAGATTAGAAAGAAAGATCTGGTTCACTCGTACGTGAAAAAAGGAGCAAGCGCTCGATGCCTTCCTTTGCATCGATGCCAGACGCGGTGCTGGGAATGGACAAGATAACCGCCAATCTATCAAGATTAAATTCCTAGCGCCTCCTTCTAGCGCCTCCCACTGAAAATGCCATAAGGTTTTTGAGGGATTTTTTTACTGTGTCCTACTTCACGAATCACGAGGCAAATCAAGTAGGCGGCATGGCCTGGCCGGTGAGTGCCATTGCACTTACTTGCCCCAGCAATTTTCCGCGTGCATTGTAGAATTCTTTCTTCGAGTCCTGTGAATTAAAGATGGTGCAGACAAAAGTATATCCTATATGCGTACATGTGCATGATCAGAACATGTTTTTACGTGCGTCTACTATAAATCATGACCATTTTTAACACAAATCATGACCATTCATGATTAGTGAATCATACTGTCTTAACTTGTGTGAAATCATGTGGAGTAATATAATATAATATAATAGATAGATAGATCCATGTTGTATTATTTTTTGTTTACAAAAAATATCTGTCATTACACATTTTGATTTATGCATTTGTTTACAAAAAACAGTAACATTTCATGGTGGAAAGTTTGTATTGTTTCATACTGAACACCAATGTTTTCCCGTAAAAGAAAATAATGCCTACGCATATGCTTTTATATTATTATTATTCTTTCAAACTTATTCATATAGTATTTTTGATTGTGCAACCATAATTTTTATTGTCTCTCTCGTTCCACTACATGCTCTTACTCAATGATTTTTTTATAATGGGTGTTTTTATTAACTCAAAATATAGTATCAAGCGGATACAAAACATAATGAGCCACACCCGGTCTCTGCATAACTAAGATGCACACAGCCAAAAGCAGATGTCTGACAAAAATAAGATAAGAAAATCGACATATCGACAACTGTGAGTCATATAGTTCCGACACTATGCCTCTGTCGAAGGAGGGGGTGGAGCGATCTGGAGATTATGCTGCCATCCATGTTGAGTAAATACCTCCCTGGCCACTTGTTCCAACCGCATAGACGCCGCCACGAATAACGGTTGGTACTTTGTTCGGTGTAGCATACACCATGTAGGAAGTGAGTGCTCACTCCTAGTTACTGAATTATGTACACACTAGTAGAAAAAGGACCATTTGTCCCGGTTCATAAGGCCCATTTGTCCCAGTTGGGGAACCGGGACTAAAGGGTCGGTACTAAAGGCCTACACCTTTAGTTCCGGTTCTTACACCAACCGAGACAGATGGGGCTCCACGTGACCGCTACGGCTTGCCGTGGCAGGGGGGCCTTTCGTCCCGGTTGGTAGCACCAACCAGGACCAATAAGCTACCACGCGTCAGCATTTGAGGGGCTAGGGTTTTTGTTTTTTTTCTGAAGGGGGGGGG
>NW_021247355.1:0-980 GCF_002162155.2 Triticum dicoccoides | reverse complement strand
CCTCCAGTTAGTAGGTTAGTCCCAAAAATGATATAAATGTGTAAAATAAAGCCCATAAACATCCAAAGGGGGTAATATAATAGCATGGAATAATAAAAAATTATAGATACGTTGGATACGTATCAAGCATCCCTAAGCTTAATTCCTGCTCGTCCTCGAGTAGGTAAATGATAAAAACAGAATTTTTGATGTGGAATGGTGCTACCTAGCATAATTCTCGATGTAATTTTCTTTATTGTGGCATGAATGTTCAGATCCAAATGATTCAAAATAAAAGTTCATACTGATAAAAGAAATAGTAACACTTCAAGCATACTAATCAAAGTAATCATGTCTTCTTCAAAATAACATGGCAAAAGAAAGTTCATCCCTACAAAATCATATAGTTAGGCTATGCTTCATTTTCGTCACACAATGATGTTCCCAACTTCTATACCCCCGTTGACAATCCAAGCAATTGTTTCATACTTAAATAATATCAAACTTTTTCAACCTTCACGCAATACATGAGCGTGAGCCATGGATATAGCACTATGGGTGGAATAGAATATGATGATTGGGATTGTGTGGAGATGACAAAAAAGGAGAAAGTCTCACATTGATGAGGATAATCAACGGGCTATGGAGATGCCCATCAATTGATGTCAACATGAGGAGTAGGGATTGCCATGGAACGGATGCACTAGAGCTATAAATGAATGCTCAACAAAAGAAAACTAGTGGGTGTGCATCCAACTTGCTTGCTCACGAAGACCTAGGGCATTTGAGGAAGCCCATCGTAGGAATATACAAGTCAAGTTCTATAATGAAAAATTCCCACTAGTATGAAAAAGACAACCTATGAGACTCACTATATGAAAAACATGGTGCTACTTTGAAGCACAAAATATGAGACTCACTACATGAATAACATGGTGCTACTTTGAAGCACAAGTGTGGAAAAAGAGATAGTAGCATTGCCCTTTTATTTATTTTCTTTT
>NW_021247354.1:0-1156 GCF_002162155.2 Triticum dicoccoides | reverse complement strand
ACTACAAGTCCAAAGGTGTTACATCACCTCCACTTGGGCCCATTGGCCTTGTACGACCTAGATTTAGTTTTAGGCTGCCTTGGGACGTCCTCCCACCTCCTTGGCCGCCACCCCTTGCTCCTATATAAGTAGATCCATCTAGTAGCTTTTCCTTGGGATTTGTTTAGTTAAAAGTTAGCCATTGCAACTTCGTGTACTTCGTTTGTGTCCAACGACCAGACCAAGACCGCTTCCGGATCCCCACCATTATCAATACTTCATATATATTTGCAATATTCAGATTGCTTTATCATATTCTTGCTCGTTCTTCGATTGCTTGCAGGAATAGACCTTCGTGGTCAGGCTGACCATGCTTCCAGCATCGTCAGTAACCTCAGGAGATTGGTTTAGCGATTGCTAAGGCGCAACGTCGTGCACGTTTGTAGTCGGATTGTCAAAGTCATCTCCACCAAATCGATAGTTATCATCTCATCGAAAGATCGGGACCCTCGCCTCTATCAACAACTCCCTTGGTATGGAACAAATTGTGCCTCTGATTTTGCTCAGCTTGTGTGACCTGCACACTCAAAACACGTTGAGCAACTAAACATTCATACCTGTCAGCGTCTTCAGGAGCCATGTATTGCGTCTCATGATCAGAATCATCTCCACCATGTTCTTCACGTGTAATGAGAGCCAAAGTCTCCTCATCATAGTCACTAGCGGACTCATATCCACCATCCGCGTTAGCAATCATCACACGCGGAGATTTGCATTCTCTCGCATAATGACCTCCTCCCTTACAACGACGACAAATAATATCACTTGTGTGCCCTGTTGATGCCATGGAAGAAGAAGAACGCTGTGCAGGCCCCGCAGGTGCGCTCTTGGCAGATAATGGTGGTTGTGCCTGTTTTCTTGTATCACGGCTGGAGGTGGCACCGGATGGAGGTGCTGGTGCAGTTGAAGTAGAAGATGCACGTGGTGTCCATGATGAAGGTCGGCCTGCAGAAAAGTTAGTTCGCCCCAATGCTTGTCGATCCTGCACTTCACGTTCAGCTTTACAAGCAAGATGGAATAAACGAGTGATATTAGTATACTCCTTATAGTCTAGAATGGTCTGAATCTCTCTATTTAATCCACCCAGAAAACGTGCAAGCATAGCTTCATTCTCCTC
>NW_021247353.1:0-896 GCF_002162155.2 Triticum dicoccoides | reverse complement strand
TGCCATATAGTAATTAACGGGTTAACCAGAGAAAAGTGAGTATGCTAGAAAATTACATAAAAATTGAAATATCAGGCCATTAATTAAGCTATCTAGGCAATCAAAACCATTAGGTATGGGAAATATCATATTTGAATTAGAGTTTTAAAAATTACCCACCAATGGCATAGATTTAAGTTTTCCTGTACCCATTTGATTTCTCTACCTACCATGATATTATATCATAGTTGGAAAATCCGAGGCCCCTATACGTCATATGGAGTATTTTCAATATGAAGTCTTCTGAATATGAATTATGTTCTGTGCTATGATTGCGAAGAAGTGATAGGATAGTTCTGGTAAATGGATATATGTGGCACATATTTTTGGCCTAATTGAACTTATTGTTTAGATAATTCATTGCACACAGTATTGGAAGGGTCTGCAATGGCACCCCATCCATCAACCCACTCGAGCACACAACTTTGAACTCCTAACCATGTATAATGGATCCTTCCTATTGCACGCAATTTTACAGTTCTAACTTCATGCAATACAAGACCTTCCAAGCACACACAATTTCTTTATCTAACCGTATGGGATGGACACCCCATATCTCACACAGTTTTTGGGTTCTAACCATATGCGATGGATACCCTCTATCTAACATAGATTTTGGTACTGTCTGCGATGGCACCTCAACCACCAACCCATCCGAGCAAACAGTTATGAAAACTACGTGCGATTCGGGGTAAAATCTGTCACAATAGCACTCGTGTCTACTAGTGAGTCATCTAAACCTTCCCATTGATCCATATATACTCCTCTCCCACTACTACTAGTAATCTTGCTATCTTACATCCTAGTATTAACGCTATTCAACCCCCTAATCTCCATCTTCGCTGGCCTAATCCCCC
>NW_021247352.1:0-1027 GCF_002162155.2 Triticum dicoccoides | reverse complement strand
TTATGCTAGAGGCCGTAGCATCTGAGGATTTATGGATTTGACATTGCTTCTTTGGTATGTCGGGCACTCTAAATGATATCAATGTGTTGCAACGGTCTCATTTGTTTGCTAGACTTGCTATTGGTGATGCTCCTGCTTGCAACTACACTATCAATGGGCATGAATACAGAAAAGGGTACTATCTTGCAGATGGTATACACCCTCCTTGCTGCACATTTGTCAAGAGCATCAAAGAACCCAAAACTAAAAAAACAATGTGAGTTCGCAAGAGTGCAAGAGGCAGCCCGAAAAGACATTGAAAGAGCATTTGGGGTTTTGCAATCTAGGTTTGCCATTGTTCGTGGTCCTGCTCGTTTTTGGGACAAGCGGACCTTGAAGAACATCATGACATGTTGTGTTATTCTTCACAACATGATTCTCGAAGATGAGAGAGGCATGAACTTGGAATTCTTCTACGACAATGTAGGCAGCCGTGTCAAACCAGTTAGAGACCCTAACCACATTAGAGCATTTCTTCAAACATATAAGGAGATTGAAAATGCAAACACCCACTTTCAGCTTCAGGAGGATCTCATTGAGCACCATTGGCAAAGGGCTGGACAGTAGCAAACTCATTTTTTCATTCATTTGTAGCTATAATACCTAAATAATTCATCCCCACTAACCTATTTCTCTTGACATGCAGCCTACCCACATCATCATTCAACATGCAGCCATGTACCTTACTCCACCTCATCAGTCTAGCCACATCATCAATTCCAACCACGTCTCATACATTAACTCTCGCTATCGTCGTGTCAATTTCTTAGACTAGCCACAGTGGGAGTAACTTCAACAGTAACATGGAGTCCAACTCAGCAAATTTGCTTATGTAGCAATGAGTTAATGAGGAAAGAGGTAGTTATAGTAACTTAGCTAGTTACTGTAACATCACATGTCCCAATGCAATATGAGTCTATAACCTAATAAATGAAGCTTTGCGTGTTACCACACTTATGTTACCACCCACTATGAAGGTAGTAACATA
>NW_021247351.1:0-513 GCF_002162155.2 Triticum dicoccoides | reverse complement strand
GGTATGATTGTTGTTGTCCTACGGACTAAACCCTCCGGTTTATATAGACACCGGAGGGGGATAGGGTTACATAGAGTCGGTTACAAGGGAGGAGATCTACATATCCGTATTGCCAAGCTTGCCTTCCACGCCAAGGAGAGTCTCATCCGGACACGGGACGAAATCTTCAATCTTGTATCTTCATAGCCCAACAGTCTGGCAAAAGGATATAGTCCGGCTCTCCGGATACCCCCTAATCCAGGACTACCTCACCGACCACAAATCAGATTATCTCATAATCCTTGTCGCATGGCCATGCTTATCCTGATCGGATCACACGAGGGGCCCAGAGTATATCTCTCCTGATCGGAGGGGCAATCCCATCTTGCTCGACCATGTCTCGCAGCATGGGTCTGGACAAGTCCGAAACCTACCTTTGTAACTACCCAGTCACGGAGTAGCATTTGGTTGGGCCAAAGCAAGTCTGTCACCATCCCGAGTACATGCGCCAGCTCAGGTCTTAGGACATAGAAC
>NW_021247350.1:0-1056 GCF_002162155.2 Triticum dicoccoides | reverse complement strand
GCCTCCACCACCATCAACCGACGCGGAAGGGTGCCCTGAGCACGGAGGTACCCTTCGATCTCTCTGCCTCGCCGTGGATCGCCGCCGGCGACCACCGCGGCTCTCGGGCACCGGCGAACTCTGCCGCCCCGTTTGAACATTTGAACCTGACGAGTGGGACCCCACCGTCAGCCTCTCTGCCCTTTCTATCGAACCGTTTTCTGGAAGCGCCTTCGGGCAAATACGTCTTTCCTCTGGGCTGGCATAGTCGCTACCGAAGCGCTTTCTGTTTTTATAAACTAGCCCCTAGAAAACTTCTGTTTCATTACAGATGAGTCCCTGGACAAAAAACTTTATAACTTTTAAACAGAAAAGTATTTTTGGTTGATTCTTTTTCTGTTCTCTTTAAAACTTTGTCTAGTTTTTTATCAGATTTATTTTGAAAATATTTGGTATACTTTCTGTGCACTCCTTGGTATTCACGATAGCGCATATATTTTTTTTATACCGTAGATACCGAAGGAGGTGACGGAGCCGTGAACTTCACCGAGCTAGGCTCCGACTACTGTGAACCAGGCAAGCATGTTTGAACTTTTGATATGATGAGTGTCTTGGCATGTTTTGCATTTAGTTAGTTTCATGGCATGTTGATAAGCATATCGATGAATGTCATTTTATGCGATAATGAGGTAAGTGAGTTCGATGATCCATAAGTGGATGGATGTGAGTATGAATGGCCATGGGTTGGCATGAAAATGGGTGAGATGGTAGTGTTGTAGCATGCCAGTCTCATGCCGGACTATGTGACTTCAGTGTCAAACCGTGTCGGTCGAGTTCCTCTCATTTTCTTCCCTGTACTACCACATGTTTTCCGCAAGGAATATGGTTTAGTAAGTTGCAAACCGCTTTTCTGGTACACACCAAAAGGAGAGGCCGTGATGATGGTTCCATGGCCCTGGATTAAAGCCAGTCATCCGGTCAGGGGGCATGGGTGTTTCCGGTTGGGACTGAGAGGGGGGCACCCCTTAGAGCGCGCGTATATAAATTTGATCCCATGCTATTCGAGATTGTGATCTC
>NW_021247349.1:0-2317 GCF_002162155.2 Triticum dicoccoides | reverse complement strand
TTTTCCTAGATTAGATTTATTTTCTTACCTATTGTCCAAGAAAAAGCCACAAAAAAGAGTTAGATCTATTCATCCTTGGTCCAAGCCAGTCTGAGCCTTTGCAATTTTCTTTTCATTGCTTGCATAGTTGAATTATCGGTTGCATCGTCGTGTCGAGTTGCTGGTCTTAGTGTCTAGTTCCTTTAGAGTTTCGAGTTCTGTTCACATTAGTCACGCAGCCGCTGCATCATTATCCCATCCGCTGTCCACCATCCAATCCACCAATTTTCACCACGTGCTACGCACTGTTTATTGTCATAATCATAGTTGAGGTCACTCACATCTTCGCCTGATCGAATCTGCATCTTATCTAGTTTGTCTTGGAAAGAGGGAGAAAAAGAAGATAAAGAAAAAAAAAGAGAGAAAAAAGGAAAGAAAAAAAAAGAAAACGAGGGAGAAGAAAAGAAAAAAAAGCGTGAGAAAAAAAAGAGAGAAGAAAAAAAGTTGGATCTATCTAGAATCAATCTCGTACCTGAATTCGGATTGGAATCTGTTTTGTGCATTGTTCAGTAAACAACTTGGCTATTGTTTCACATCATTATCTTTACTGCCGTTGTGATCTTCACTTATATCTTGCTGTCCAGAGCTACTTTGTATCCTTCATTGATGCTGGTTGTGCTACGACGTGACCTCATTAGTGTTCTAGGCTCGCGTCTCTAGTTCGGTCTAGCCTAGGACCAGCATAGTACCGTCGTTGAGCATTTATTCAACATTGCATCTTTGAATTGATTATTGCTAATCTTTTGCTACCATATATAGCCAACCCAGCTCCACATATTTCTACACCGTGTATACGTACGCTCCCCTGGCAATCGCTTTACTCAATATTCGGAGTTACTTGACACCGCTGGTTGCCGATCACCGCCTGCTGCATGGTAAGAACGTGTAAGACATTGATATTTGCTTTACTGTGAGCGTTTTACCACCACATCCTAGTAGTTATAGGAACATTGTTTTTGGGTTTTGTTTAGATTAAAAGTTCGCCATAGCTGCAACTTCGCGTACTTCGTTTGTGTTCAACGACCAGACAAAGGCGTCACAGAACCCCATCTTGATCAATAAAGCTTTCATCTTATATTCGCAATATCCAGATTGCAATCTTAGTTTCTTGCTTGTTCTTCGTTTGCTCGCAGGAAACAGACCCTCGTGGTCAGGTTGATCGTGCTCCGGCGTGGTCAATAACCTCTCGGAGTTGGTTTAGCGATTGCTAAGGCGCGACGTCCTCGCACGCTCGTAGTCGGATCGTCAAAGTCGACTTCCACCAAAGCGAAATCCACCATCTCATCGAAAGACGGGACACCTTTGCCTCTAATCTTTTTTGGGTTTTGTTTCTTGTTCTACTAATCATGACAGGATCCAGAGTCAATTCATGGGCTTCGTCGATCGCGGGAGACGTGCCACCACCTTTGCAAATACCACAACCGTCACGAGAGGTGCACAAACATCCAAATGCACATGATCAGGTTAATGTATCTATACCACCATTTAATGGCCGTTTTAAACCTGCTTTATATATTGAATGGGAGTTCGACATAAAAAATATATTTGCTTCCCATAATTTCGATGAACATAAAAAGGTTAAGGTTGCGGTTGGTTCTTTCACTGGTTATGCTTTGGTTTGGTGGAGTGAATATTGTCGGTTACACCCTGATTATATACCTACTACTCGGGATGATTTGAAACTTGCCATGCGACATACTTTCGTCCCTGCTTATTATACTCGTGACATGATTAAGAAGTTGCAACACTTAAAACAAGGTAGTGAAACTATAACAAAATATTATGATGATTTACAAACTACCTTGTTGCATTCCTCTTTAGAAGAAAGTGAAGATGATTTTATGGATAGATTTTGGGGAGGATTAAACCGTGATATTCAAGAGATACTAATTCATGAAGAGTGTTATCCTATGGACCATTTGTTTCATCTTGCTTGCAAAGCTGAACAGGAAATAAAACGACGTGTTGGCCACGAGGAGAACAAGCGCACAGTGCACATTCCAAGAGTTGATATGATTGTTCCTTCAACTACTAGGCATACTATGACAACCTCATCTGTTGTTGTCAGGACTACATCACCTCCACCATGTGACACATCGCCCCCGAGAGTGGCTACATCATCTGAGTTGATCATAAGAGGTAATGACAAAGGTACTGATCTTCCATCTCTACATGAGAATGATGAATGCCTTGTCAATTTGAATGCACCATCTGATGAGCTACCCACTACTTTGATCACACCACCTATTTTAGAGGACTACGTTGATAATTTGACTTT
>NW_021247348.1:0-1469 GCF_002162155.2 Triticum dicoccoides | reverse complement strand
TTTCTTTACTGAAGTATTGCTTGATCCGGAGGGCTATATAAAAGAAGAAAGAAGAGTTAATATATGTACATACCAAAACAATTAATGTGTCAATTGGCTAGTCAGCACATGCTTAATTAATATATATACCTGGCCGGACTCTGTTCGGTCACCAGAGCCGTCATCACGGTCTCCTTCTTGCACCGGCATTCGGTCACCGGAGCCATCATAATCATGTCCTTCCTCCTCCGTTGTTCGATAACCGTAGCGTGCTTCACCCTCTCCTTCCAGACCATCGATTTCGTTAATATACGACATGACATCACCTCCGTTTGTGATTATGTCCCTCAACACTTGTTTTGCTTCCTCGTCTCGGTCGTGCTCCATAGTTTCTACAAATATTACAACATGGAAATTATTATACAAACATGACAGATGGATATATTAGTGGCAAACGTAGACCTAGCTATAGCTAATCACAACAAGGAATTATATTTATTAGTGGCCTCGACGCTTCTCTAGGGTTTGGGGTGACCTCGGCAACGCTTCAAGGGTTCAGGGTGGCCTCGACGACAACGCTCTTTTAACTTGGTAAATTTGGGTGGCCTCGGCAGCGTTTCTAGGGTCTAGTGTCAAAGGATTCAACAAAACCATTACTACATCATTAGGAGAAAGTAATAGGTGCATGATGGTACGAAGTTCTCCAAAGTGTTTGTATGAGCATCATTAGGCGCTTCTAGGATCTTATCACTTTTCATGAGTTGAAAACCTGGTGAGGTGCTTGCAAATTGCTGGGACACACTAAACGTAGCAACAAATGCAAACTAAATCAGAAGTAAGTGTTTTTATGGATTGTGGATTATTGAAAAATTTAAAATTCATTAACTTATCTTGTCTTTTATGATGTGCAGAAAAGTGGAGAAGGAAGAAGAGTAGAACACTTGCTTCAATTTTTTACGGATGAATCGAGTGAACAGGACAGTATATCCTTTTCACATTATGGCATCAAATTTAGTTCGACGTTTAACATCAAGTGTTTGGTTCCTATATATTGTAGCAACTCGATATGCACTTTGTTTAGTGGGAGTGTCAACCTTTTAAATATCTAAATAAACAACAAAATCAGACCTAAAAAAATTAGTTATACATGGTAGAAAGAATATTGTACATTTCCCCTCCCCACGTCCTAACTGCCATTAAATAAGTAACTTACCACTCCCCACCACACATTCACCCACCTACCTCGTGCTCCGGTTCGAACTCCCCTCTTATCGCCACCTACAGTAGATCGAGAAAACCCTCGCCGGCGACCGCTGCAGCCGCCTCCATGGATAAAAGCGTCGGCTGGCAAAGAGCGATGATGGAGCTCGCCGGTGATGACGAGGGGTGGCGCGCGCAGTTGACGGAGGTGTGCGGCTGGTTCCCCAGCACGGAGATGTTGGTCAACCACGCGCGTGGCCTCGTCAAAGTCCTCACCGATGCCGAGAAGA
>NW_021247347.1:0-1327 GCF_002162155.2 Triticum dicoccoides | reverse complement strand
AGATTGCACATTAACTGGTAGATCAGTATGTTGTAAAGCAAGGGACATCCCTTGCATTATTGCATGTATCTCCGCCTCGAGCGCTTCATTGCAATTAAATATAACACGGTAAGCAGCAAAGATAGTAGAGCCATCATCACGACGTAAGATCATACCAGCACCTGCCTTGCCATCATGAGCTGAGAAAGATCCATCAACAGACAGCGCAACCCAATTAGCTGGAGGTGGTGGCCAAGGAACAGGAGCCGCGGCCTGCTGAATACTAATAGGAATAACCTCCTCATGTGCCAACATCTTCCCTTTTGCAATTTCTTCCATGCTATAATTCGTGGCTAGATCCAGGGACTTATAATAGCTATCCATAAATTCCATTGTAACATAAACCGGTGGCACTTCCTTGCCATGCACAACATCATTGCGAAGTTGCCAAATTCTCCATATAAGTAGAATGACCATATTACGTACCTTATTATCACATGCAGCAAGCACATGCAATAGCCACTCTTTACCATTATCTAGTAACACATTATCAGTTGGCAATGGCCATAACTCTCGCATCCTCTGCCACACAAGTCGTGCTTGAGGGCATGAAACTAGGGCATGGTAAGAACCTTCCCTCTCCCAGCCGCACACCCTGCAACAATCAGTAGTACCAATATGTCGGTATAACTTGTTTTGATCAGTGGCAAGAGCACCTGACGCGGCCTTCCAAGCTGTAATACGCATTTTTAGAGGAACTTTAGCCCGCCAAACATAATTCCATATGGATCGATCTCCCTCTGGACACATACTTGAAGCCCCTCCAGCAAATGAATCGTCATGTTCTCTAGTAGCGAGTTTGTAGGCGCTCTTAACAGTAAATTCTCCAGACTTTTCCGGAAACCAAGCAATAAAATCTTCCCGGCCTCTCGGAGATGTACTTATTCTCAGAATTTGCTGCACATCTACATCCCAAAAATGCTGTTGGAGACGCTCCATGTTCCATCCACGTATTCTCAGAAAGTCTGAAACATGATTAAAGCGATAATTCCTTTTCGGAGTAATCGGTCTAAGATCATTACCTCTTGGGATCCAAGGATCACGCCATGTACGCACCATACAGCCGTTACTGATTCTCCAAATAAAACCCTTTTTCACTAGTTGAAGGCCATATTCAATACCTTTCCAAACAGCCGAAGAATTACCAGAAAATACCGTGTACAGAAGATTTCCATTCGGATAATATTTCGCCCGAAGGAGGCGAGCACACAAACTATCCGGAGATTCAATTAATCGCCAAGCCTGTTTACCTAACAGGGCTTGATTAAGAGCGCGCATATCTCTGAAC
>NW_021247346.1:0-391 GCF_002162155.2 Triticum dicoccoides | reverse complement strand
GTTCAGAGATATGCGCGCTCTTAATCAAGCCCTGTTAGGTAAACAGGCTTGGCGATTAATTGAATCTCCGGATAGTTTGTGTGCTCGCCTCCTTCGGGCGAAATATTATCCGAATGGAAATCTTCTGTACACGGTATTTTCTGGTAATTCTTCGGCTGTTTGGAAAGGTATTGAATATGGCCTTCAACTAGTGAAAAAGGGTTTTATTTGGAGAATCAGTAACGGCTGTATGGTGCGTACATGGCGTGATCCTTGGATCCCAAGAGGTAATGATCTTAGACCGATTACTCCGAAAAGGAATTATCGCTTTAATCATGTTTCAGACTTTCTGAGAATACGTGGATGGAACATGGAGCGTCTCCAACAGCATTTTTGGGATGTAGATGTGCAG
>NW_021247345.1:0-859 GCF_002162155.2 Triticum dicoccoides | reverse complement strand
CTTCGGTCTACGAGGGTACGTAGACAACACTCTCCCCTCTCGTTGCTATGCATCACCATGATCTTGCGTGTGCGTAGGAATTTTTTTGAAATTACTACGTTCCCCAACACCGGGGTGTCGCTCACGGCCCCAAACGATGTGTGCAGGGTTCCCAAGCCCACCATCCGGGTGCCACTTGGTACACCGTGCCATGGTGCCTAGTCTGTCCCAAGCCCGTCCCGTCGGACACCACCTGGTAGACAAGTAGCACTACCTACAAACGCCAGAAACTAGTTGCAACTCCTGGACAGAGATCAAGTGGATTAATAAGCCGAGAGGGGCCGGATAACCAGAACCCAATGTGTGGTGGTAACTGGACTTGGATAACATACACATAACTCATTGCTTAGGGACGGTTCCAATGAGACTACCCACCATGTACTCCTAAATGGCCTATCATTGCTACCTTTACCAAAACGTATTCACACACTCCGATTCATTCCCGATGAATCAGACCTAACACAACTCTAAGCATAGCCGGCATAAAGAAAACAAGCATGGATGAGTAGGCACATCAGGGCTCAAGCAACTCCTACTCATGCTAGTGGGTTTCAACTATTTGCTGTGGCAATGACAGGTCAAGCAGAGGAATGGGTTCAACTACCATAGCAGAAAAGTAGCAGTTGAATCGTTGTTGTCCTAATGCAGTACAAGGAGCAAGAGCGAGAGAGGGGGATTTATCGAAATGCTCAAGGGGGTTTGCTTGCCTGATAGAACGACGAAGGGGTACGGCTCCTCTGACAGGTACTCAAGAACACGTTCCGGAGTGGAACCTATCGAGAAGAAACGGCGCCAGCAATCAACACACAAACAAATGCAA
>NW_021247344.1:0-835 GCF_002162155.2 Triticum dicoccoides | reverse complement strand
AAATAGTTCATTGGATCTCGATCGTAGTGATACACATAATCATAATATTGAACCAAAAGATGCAAAGTTAATAATAATAGTGCAACTTATTTTTGGCACTGCCGTTTAGGTCATATTGGTGTAAAGCGCATGAAGAAACTCCATGCTGATGGGCTTTTAGAATCACTTGATTATGAATCAGTTGATGCTTGCGAACCATGCCTCATGGGCAAGATGACTAAAACTCTGTTCTTCGGAACAATGGAGCGAGCAACAGATTTGTTGGAAATCATACATACTGATGTATGTGGTCCGATGAATATTGAGGCTCGCGACAAGTATCATTATTTTCTGATCTTCACAGATGATTTGAGCAGATATGGGTATATCTACTTAATGAAACACAAGTCTGAAACAGTTGAAAAATTCAAAGAATTTCAGAGTGAAGTGGAGAATCATCGTAACAAAAATGAAAGTTTCTACGATATGATCGCAGAAGTAAAATATTTGAGTTACGAGTTTGGTCTTCAATTAAAACAATGTGGAATAGTTTCACAAACTCATGCCACCTGGAACACCACAACATAATGGTGTGTCCGAATGTCATAACCGTACTTTATTAGATATGGTGCGGTCTATGATGTCTCTTACCGATCTACCACTATCGTTTTGGGGTTATGCATTAGAGACAGCTGCATTCACGTTAAATAGGGCACCATCAAAATCCGTTGAGACGACGCCTTATGAACTATGGTTTGGCAAGAAACCAAAGTTGTCGTTTCTTAAAGTTTGGGGCTGCGATGCTTATGTGAAAAAGCTTCAACCTGATAAGCTCGAACCCAAATCGGAGAAATGT
>NW_021247343.1:0-384 GCF_002162155.2 Triticum dicoccoides | reverse complement strand
TGGCGGAACCAATCTAGGGCTCCGGCAGAGCTGTTCTGCCAGGGAAACATCCCTCCGGGAGGGGGAAATCATCACCATCATCATCACCAACGATCCTCTCATCGGGAGGGGGTCAATCTCCATGAACATCTTCACCAGCACCATCTCATCTCAAACCCTAGTTCATCTCTTGTATCCAATCTTTGTACCCAAACCTCAGATTGGTACATGTGGGTTGCTAGTAGTGTTGATTACTCCTTGTAGTTGATGCTAGTTGGTTTACTTGGTGGAAGATCATATGTTCAGATCCATTATGCCTATTAATACCCCTCTGATTATGAACATGAATATGCTTTGTGAGCAGTTACGTTTGTTCCTGAGAACATGGGAGAAGTCTTGCTATAA
>NW_021247342.1:0-398 GCF_002162155.2 Triticum dicoccoides | reverse complement strand
TGTTCTTGATCCTATCTTGCAAGTCTATAGTCACCTATTATGTGTTATGATCCATTAACCCCGAAGTGACAATAATCGGGATACTTACCGATGATGATCGTAGTTTGAGGAGTTCATGTATTCACTATGTGTTAATGCTTTGTTCAGGTAGTCTATTAAAAGGAGGCCTTAATATCCCTTAGTTTCCGTAAGGACCCCGCTGCCACGGGGGGGGGGGGGGTAGGAGAAAAGATGCCATGCAAGTTCTTTTCCATAAGCACGTATGACTATATTCGGAATACATGCCAACATTATATCAATGAACTGGAGCTAGTTCTGTGTCGCCCTAGGTTATGACTGTTACATGACGAACCGCATCCGGCATAATTCTGCATCACTGATCCATTGCCTACGAGCTT
>NW_021247341.1:0-391 GCF_002162155.2 Triticum dicoccoides | reverse complement strand
CGTCTTCGGAAGATGAGGACGAAGACGAAGACGAGGAAGATGAAGATTGATGTGTCTTTCATGTCTTGAACTTTAGTTTGCATTTGAACTTGGTTGGATGAACTTGTGGGCATGATTTTGAACTTGGTTGGATGAACTTGTGGGCATGAACTTTTATTCATCAACTTGTTTGTGTCAAATTTCACATGTTCATTTTTGTCTAAAATATCATATATGTTTGATCATTTTTGCTCATATAAAATACATGTATATGTGGTTTGTGCGGCGCGCGCGCTGTATTTTTGCGCTCTGCTGGAGCGGCGCGCGCGTGCTGCATTATAGCGCGGCTGCTGGAGCCAGCGCAGGCGGGCGCGCAAAACCAGCCGCAGCGCGCGCGGCAAACAGGTTTTTT
>NW_021247340.1:0-1565 GCF_002162155.2 Triticum dicoccoides | reverse complement strand
GGGCGATGGCCCAGGTTTGTCTCCCAGAAGCTCCGCCACTGATCTCCACCGAATTATATTTCCATCCCCTTCCTCTTCCATGGGACCTCGGAATCTTTGCGTCTACGACCCTCATGCTCATCCTTACAGGCACTATCAAGAAAGTTAGCATAGCTGTGAGACATGACCATGTCCGGCCTCTCAGCAGTCAGGAACCAGTTTCTCGCTTTGTTAATCACATAGTTTCATGGTGTTTGGTCAGTGAGTGTGTAATATTTTTCTCTCATTACAACACATGGACATTTTTGCTACATCTAAAGATTTGACCTTGTTGCATGAATGCTCCACTGTACATGCATGCATGTGATGTATGCAAGCCTTCATTTATTATGTTGTAGACTCATTTTGCATTGGGGCGCGTTATGTTATGGTAATATATCATGTTACCACAAGTACCTCTCTCCTCATTAACTCCATGCCACATAAGCATATATGTCTTGGGATGTGTTATGTTACTACCTAAGTTACTCCCACTATGGCTAGCCTAGGGAGGTAGTATCATACACTAGTATCATATGCATGATACTAGTATATGATACTTCCCATTACAACCAGCCTAAAAGGGCCCTCCGTAGAAGAATCGCCCATTGACAATGGGAGTAGCCCCATAGATATTCGGTTCAGTAATGACCGTGGGTGAGTCTTGCATCAAGAGCGATGCCTGGCCATTCCGATTGATGATTTGGATATTGCTCATGGACGCGGACGCTGACACATCACCCGTGGGACGGTAGCCGCTGCCCATTGGAGCTAAATTTGTCGTTTGGGTCTGCACGTATCCACCAAAACAGACACCCGCTGCTCTATTCGACATCCCTCCAGTAAACAGCGACTTGGGGAAACGCCCAATCAATGCAGGGTCATCCTGATTGAGCCCGTAATAGACCAGCCAGTCTCCCATTTCGCCGTCCTGTAATTTGGGACATAGTTAGGTTCCAATGATACATGGAGTTCTGTCAAATATGTTTGTGAACATTTAACAAAACTAGTAAGACACACTTGCAAAGCACATCCAGCTAATTGACACAACTTAACATGCAAAATACAATTTGCATGACATGTTTTCATAAATATCGCCCATGTCTGGAAAGGCTAAACATAACATGCATGTTCTTATTAAATGTTATATCTATCAAATACAATCAAAAAGAAAATTTAAACCAGTTCACATCAATCATCCTAGAATTTCATAGAGCAAAGATATGTACTACTTTTAGTAAGGAAATGTCACATAAAAAGCATACTAATTAACCTATACAAATGGCAATCTCCAGAAAACATTATATTTATACACAACAAAAAGTACAGCTAAGAGCCAATAATTAAGCGTAATGTGAAGAATTTGTTTTCCGCATTGGTCAAAAAATTATAAGATTAGATTAAAGATCTCAAACGCATTAAAGCGACACTGCCCCAATATAGTACCTTTTATATTGGCAGTATAGATATAAACAAATATAGACATGCAGGTTTACGCATGTTATATTATCGGAATCCATGATGAATTTCACATTATGTTACTGGGG
>NW_021247339.1:0-954 GCF_002162155.2 Triticum dicoccoides | reverse complement strand
TGTTGGAAATATGCCCTAGAGGCAATAATAAAAGTATTATTATTATATTTCCTTGTTCATGATAATTGTCTTTTATTCATTCTATAACTGTATTATCCGGAAATCGTAATACACGTGTGAATACATAGACCACAATATGTCCCTAGTGAGCCTCTAGTTGACTAGCTCGTTGTGATCAACAGATAGTCATGGTTTCCTGGCTATGGACATTGGATGTCGTTGATAACGGGATCACATCATTAGGAGAATGATGTGATGGACAAGACCCAATCCTAAGCATAGCACAAAGATCGTGTAGTTCATTTGCTAGAGCTTTGCCAATGTCAAGTATCTCTTCCTTTGACCATGAGATCGTGTAACTCCTGGATACCGTAGGAGTGCCTTGGGTGTATCAAACGTCACAACGTAACTGGGTGACTATAAAGATGCACTACAGGCATCTCCGAAAGTATCTATTGTTTTATGCGGATCGAGACTGGGATTTGTCACTCTGTGTAAACGGGGAGGTATCTCTGGGCCCACTCGGTAGGACATCATCATATGCGCAATGTGACCAAGGAGTTGATCACGGGATGATGTGTTACGGAACGAGTAAAGTGACTTGCCGGTAACGAGATTGAACAAGGTATTGGATACCGACGATCGAATCTCGGGCAAGTAACATACCGATAGACAAAGGGAATTGTATACGGGATCGATTGAGTCCTTGACATCGTGGTTCATCCGATGAGATCATCGTGGAACATGTGGGAGCCAACATGGGTATCCAGATCCCGCTGTTGGTTATTGACCGGAGAACGTCTCGGTCATGTCTGCATGTCTCCCGAACCCGTAGGGTCTACACACTTAAGGTTCGATGACGCTAGGGTTATAAAGGAAGCTTGTATGTGGTTACCGAATGTTGTTTGGAGTCCCGGATGAGATCCCGGACGTCACGAGGAGTTCCGGAATGGT
>NW_021247338.1:0-424 GCF_002162155.2 Triticum dicoccoides | reverse complement strand
AATGGCCCGTTCTACTGTTCCTTTGAATTTTAATGCATTCGTAGAGAAAGATAAGTTGAAAGATGATGGTAGCAACCACATGGACTGGGTCCATAACTTAAGTATTATATTCATTGCTGCACAGAAGTGAAGGAAATATGCCCTAGAGGCAATAATAAAGTTGTTATTTATATTTCCTAATATCACGATAAATGTTTATTATTCATGCTAGAATTGTATTAAACGGAAACTTGATACACGTGTGAATACATATGAGGGAGTCCTGGATTAAGGGGTCTCCGGACAGCCAAACTATATCCTTTGGCCGAATTGTTGGACTGTGAAGATACGAGATTGAAGACTTCGTCCCGTGTCCGGATGGGACTTTACTTGGCGTGGAAGGCAAGCTAGGCAATACGGATATGTATATCTCCTCCTTTGTAAC
>NW_021247337.1:0-1326 GCF_002162155.2 Triticum dicoccoides | reverse complement strand
AACTGCGATTGTTGATGACATACATGTAAGCGCACCTTGGGGTTCAACAACTATGGAAATCTCTTCGGGACCCCAAAACGGTGAGTAATAGTCCACGAAACGAGTCAGAATCGACAAAAACCATGAGTGTTGATGACCGATACGTAAACGCACCCCGGGGTTTGTTAATCAAGGAAAGCACTCCGGGACCCCAAACCTGTGAGTAATAGTCCATGAAACGGGCCAGAATCGGCCAAAACTGCGAGTGCCACAAAACGAGCCCGAATCGGCCGAAACTGCGAGTGTTGATGATCGACACGTAAACGCACCCCGGGGTTTGTTAATTGCGCAAGTCACACAGGGACCCCAAACAATGAGTAATAGTCCACGAAACGGGCCACAATCGGCCACAACTGTGAGTGTTCATGACCGGCACGTAAACGCATTTTGGGGTTCAACAACTATGGAAATCGCTTCGGGACCCCTAAATGTTGAGTAATAGTCCTCGAATCGCGTCAGAATTGGCCCAAACTGTGAGTGTTGAGGACAGACACGCAAACGCACCCCGGGAATTGTCAATCATGGAAATCGCTCTGGGACGCCAAAATGGTGAATAATCGTGCACGAAATGGACCAGAGTCGACCAAAATTGTGTGTTGATGACTGACATGTAAACGCACCACGGAGTTCGTCAATCGTGGAAATCACTGCGGGACGCCCAAAACTAATTAATAATGCAAGAAACGGGCCAAAATCGGACCAAACTGCGATTGTTGATCATCGACACGTAAGCGCACCATGGGGTTCAACAACCATGGAAATCGCTTTGGGGCCCCAAAACGGTGAGTAATAGTCGACGAAACGGGCCAGAAGCGGCCCAAAATGCGAGTGTTGCTAACCGACACATAAACGCACCCCGGTGTTCGTCGATCATGGAAATCAGACCGGGACGCCAAAACAGAGTAATAGTCCAAGAAACGGGCCAGAATTGGCAAAAACTATGAATGTTGATGACAGACACGCAAGTGCACCTTGGAGTTCAACAACCATGGAAATCGCTCTGGGACCCCAAAGCGGTGAGTAATAGTGCACGAAACGGACCAGAATCGGCCAAAATTGTGAGTGTTGATGACCGAAACGTAAACGCACCACGGGGTTCGTAAATTGTGGAAATCACTCCAGGACCCCCGAAACTAAGTAATAGTCCAAGAAATGGGCCAAAAATCGGCCCAAACTGCGATTGTTGATGACATACATGTAAGCGCACCTTGGGGTTCAACAACTATGGAAATCTCTTCGGGACCCCAAAACGGTGAGTAATAGTCCACGAAACGAGTCAGAATCGAC
>NW_021247336.1:0-2101 GCF_002162155.2 Triticum dicoccoides | reverse complement strand
TTAGGCTTCCCGATGGACCCCTTTGTGAGGGGGCTACTGTTTTATTACGGGCTGGAATTCCATGACTTAGCTCCGGAGTCCATCCTCCATATCTCCTCGTTTATCGTTGTATGCGAAGCATTCCTCCGTGTTACCCCTCACTTCGGATTATGGCTCAAGACTTTCAAAGTGGAGCCGAAGATGATCAAGGGACGGCACGCAGAGTGCGGAGGCGCTGTTATAAGCAAAAATGTTGATGCTCCATGGCCCGACGGCTCTTTTCAAGAGGAGCTAGGCTTGTGGCAACGAGAGTGGTTTTATATCACCACTTCCCGGAGCACCAAGTGGGTGGCGCTTCCTGCCTTTCGCTCGGGTCCCCCACCACGGCTAGCGTCATGGGTTAACAGAGGGTTAGATTGGGGTTTGCCCAAAGACGTGCCCCTATTACAGGGCCGAATTAAGGATCTCTTGGAAGGAGACCTCAGCTTGGTCAAGGTGATGCAGGTCATGCTGATTCGCCGAATATTGCCCGGCAAACGTCGCCCCCTTCACCTGTGGGAGTTTAATCCAGAGGGACCACGAGCTCTCTAGAACTTTATGGGCGCAACGCCCGCGGAGATGTATAGACTGTTCTTCGGATCACAAGAGATGTGTCCGGATTTAACCGAGGACGCAGGCCTAAGCTGCCATCGCTCGGATACTCAAGTAAGCAACCTTGTGCCCGGACCTTCTATCCGTATGATTGTCATAAACTTGCCCCTAAAAGATCCGTCCTTTTAAACAGGAGTGGATAGCGAAGGCAAAGCTGATCGGGTGTCCGGCTCCCCTTCCTGAAACCAGGCCGGATCCCGTGCTGGTCAGGATGCTGGAGATAATGCCTTTGGAGGGAGAGGACAAGGAAGCTATGGCCTCCTCGAAGGAGGCTTCTCCGAAGGGAGGAACCGACAATTCCTCTCCTAAGGGGAAGAAGAGAGCCGCCTCTGACGACCCGGAAACCATGGCCTCGAAACGGGGGAGAAAATCCTCGTCAGAGGGTCCAACGCCAGGGAGTTCCTCGGCCGGACTACGCCCTCAAGGGGATCAGCCCTCCAGCGAGCCGTAAGTGGAGAAAAGATTTTCCTTTTGAGGGATGAGGGAAGTCCTTGATTTATATCTGAGAAGATTAACCAAACCTTTATCTTGTAGCTCGGACCTCAGCCCTTCTCAGTAGAGCTCGTCTTCGGGGGATCTCCTTCCGGAGATGATGGAGAGCGGGACGCCTCCCCCTGCCGTGCCGCCTAGCGAGGCGGGCGACCCTGAGGTGTCGTCGCGGAGGGTTTCTCCAAATCCGGCAGGGGCGGAAGGTGGCTATGCGGCCCCCTGAGGCTCTCCGCGTCCGGCCTTTGAAAGAGGTCATGGGACGAGCCCGACACCGTCTGGTGCTTGGCCAGAGGAGCTAAAGATTCTGCTGGGGCGAGCTTCTATCTCAGAGGAGCACCGCGCATTGATGGGCACGGTGATTGAAAGGATTTCATCCGTAGAGAGCGGATTGTATGAGGCCGTCAAAAGTTTACTGACGGGTTTCGAGGTACATTAGATAATGTATACTTTTGTCAGTTGTGCATGAATAAGATGCGCCCTGTGTAGATAGTAGCCCCTGAGACTCTGCGCGTCGTCAAGAAATGACGGCACACGGAGGATCATAATCCCAGGTCTAAGATGTCGCCTTTGAATGTAGGCGGCAGGGTGTCCGGAATCGAGCCAAACTAACGATTTTGCCGAACTAAAGCGACAACTGGACGTGGCAGATGCCGACATCACGCTTGTCGATAAGCGGCTTGATGAGGCTCAAGGTATGTAATTCCTCGGGCGACATTAGGTAAGAACAGTTTTATGCCTGTGTCTTACGATGTGTGTGCTTGACGCAGATGGTGCGGCCGCCGTGGAGAGTCTTAGGGCAGAACTTGCCCGAGCTAAAGAACAAGCCAGCGAAAGTGATGTGGCCACCAGGAAATCCCTTGAAGAGCTAAGAGCCGAACAGGCTGCTCATTGCCGAAGCAAAGAAGAGATGGCCGAGATGACTGAAAAGTTAAAAAGCGCTACAGACCGTCCACTGGCAGTGGATGATCGTTTGGCTCAATGG
>NW_021247335.1:0-554 GCF_002162155.2 Triticum dicoccoides | reverse complement strand
AGTTAATTGTCAGATCTCCTAGTTCATCTTAGACTTTTGTCATTTTTGCCATGATTATTGTGTGCATGATATGCCTGTGAGTCCTTCATATGTTTTGTTAAGCATTTTGTCTTCTTTCCAGAGGTGCAAACCATGCATTTTTAGGATGTGTGTGGTGACTTGTGCAAGCTTGCAAAGTGAGACACCTGGTAAATCTGTTTTCAGGAACTTAGTTGTTTTCACTAAGTCTGGGATTATTTAGTTCATAATGCCATATGTTCAGCTTGTTTGCTAGTGATCCGTGCCTCTTTTGAAGATGATCATTAAGGGAGTTTTGTTAAAAATCTTATGCTCTATCCATCCATGTCTTTGTTTGCAATTATGGAGGACCCTACCTTGAGTCAATCGAGCTCTACTTTTGCTTCGTTGTGAATCTGGGCAGATCGTCAACTCGTTTGCGATTTTGCCGATGTTATTGTAGTTGTTCCGTGCATGCTATGCCATTGTTCTTGCCATTTCTAGCTAGCATTTTGTGCCTTCTTAATGGGTGTATGCTTGCCTTGCCATGACTTGCA
>NW_021247334.1:0-1190 GCF_002162155.2 Triticum dicoccoides | reverse complement strand
TGATGTTTCGTCTGGACCTACATAGCATTGCTGCGGTCAAGGCGATTCTTCTCAGTTTTGAGCTCATGTCGGACCTCAAAATTAACTTCCACAAATGTGAGGTGCTCTCGATGGGGATCGAGGCCGAGGAGGGAGGGCGCATTGCGGATTTGCTCAACTGCAAAGTGGGCAAATTCCCGTTCACTTATCTGGGCCTCCCGGTAGACACCAAACGATCCACGATAGAGGATTGGGAGCCTCTATGCGCCAAAGTGAGGACTAGGGTCTGTCCTTGGCGGGGCAAATTTTTGTCGAAAGCGGCAAGGCTAGTGCTCACAAATTCCAGCCTGTCTTCTTTGCCGATGTTTGCCATGGGGCTGTTTTTGCTTGCAGAAGGGGTCCATGCCAAGTTCTTTTGGGAAGGAACTGGCCCGCACCACAAATACCACATGGTTAAATGGGCCTGGGTGTGCCGGCCCAAGGACTTGGGCGGTCTCGGGATCACCAATTCCAGATGGCTTTACATCGCGCTGATGTGCAAATGGATTTGGAAAATCACCCAGGGAGCCTTCGGGTTGTGGGTCGATCTCCTACGGGCCAAATATTTTCCTAACAGGAATTTTTTTGAAGGATTATGGAAAGCGCGGATGCCTTTGAAGATTAAACTTTTCATATGGCAACTGTTTCGCGATAGGCTTCCCACCTCCTTGAACGTAGCCAAACGTAATGGGCCGGCCACGGGTCCGTGTGCGTTATGTGGGGAACCGGAGGATGCCAATCATGTGTTTTTCCGGTGCCCGTTAGCAAGGTTTGCGTGGAGTGATGTCCGCACCACGGCAGGTGTCTTTTGGGACCCGCGCTCGGCTACTGAGCTTTTCAACCTCCTTGATGCGATTAAGGGCCCAGCATATCGGGTTATGTGGAGTTGTGTTGGGGCACTTCTCAGGGCCTTATAGCTAACTAGGAACAAGTTTACTATAGAAGGGTGCTTCCCAAATCATCCGGCTAATATTATCTTCAAATGCAACCATCTATTGCAGCAGTGGTGTCCGTTGGGGAGGCGCAAGGATGCTGAGCTAATCAAGACCGCCCAACAATGACTAGTGCAAGTGTATGCGATGGCTAGGGAGTCATAACTTCGGTTCTTTTGTTGCTTGACGAGCCTGCGTGCTCTGTACGGGCTCTGCCCTGTAATCTCGTTTGGCGGCTTG
>NW_021247333.1:0-3526 GCF_002162155.2 Triticum dicoccoides | reverse complement strand
CTGGAGATGCGCTTGGAGATGCTACCTGGATATGCTACTTGGAGATGCTACTTGGAGGACTTCAATCTACTCTCTTCTACATGCTGCAAGACGGAGGCTGCCAGAAGCGTAGTCTTCGGCAGGATTAGCTATCCCCCTCTTATTCTGGCATTCTGCAGTTCAGTCCACTGATATGGCCTCTTTACACATATACCCATGCATATGTAGTGTAGCTCCTTGCTTGCGAGTACTTTGGATGAGTACTCACGGTTGCTTTCTCCCCCCTTTTTCCCCTTTCCTTCCTTCCTGGTTGTCGCAACCAGATGCTGGAGCCCTGGAGCCAGACGCCACCGTCGACGACGACCCCTACTACACCGGAGGTGCCTACTTCTACGTGCTGCCCGCTGATGACGACCAGGAGTGACCTAGGAGGATCCCAGGCAGGAGGCCTGCTCCTCTTTCGATCTGTATCCCAGTTTGTGCTAGCCATCTTATGGCACCCTGTTTAACTTATGTCTGTACTCAGATATTGTTGCTTCCGCTGACTCGTCTATGATCGAGCACTTGTATTCGAGCCCTCGAGGCCCCTGGCTTGTATTATGATGCTTGTATGACTTATTTTATTTGTAGAGTTGTGTTGTGATATCTTCCCGTGAGTCCCTGATCTTGATCGTACACATTTGCGTGCATGATTAGTGTACGGTCAAATCGGGGGCGTCACAGCACCGCCATGAGTGCGGTGATTGAGAAGGTCTGCTCCGCCAAAAGCGGATTGATCGAAGCTTGCATCGGCCTCCTAATAGGCTTCGAGGTAAGTAATAAAGTTCTAAGAAAATATCACAGTATAGACAGTAGCCCCTGATGCTCTGTTTGGTGTTCGGAAAGAAAGGCCGAACAGAGGATCAAATAACATCCACAGGAGTCTAACAAAATGCGTCTGTGTGAATAAGCAGGTGTCGCTGCTAGCCGCTGCCGCATGTACTGCGAGGTCTCCGGACTGAAGCGGGACCTAGAGCAGACCGAAGGAGAGCTCGGCCTCGTGAAGAGGTAGCTCGAGGAGAACAAAGGTACATAATGCCCTGTCTGTATATTGGTAAAGAAGGAATGGTTTGAGCTCATAGGAGCGTTATTTAGGGGCCACGACCGAAGTGGCGGCCCTTAAAAAGGTGCTGACTAAGGCCGAAAACAAAGCGGCCAAGGAGCGTGCCGAGCGCGAGAAGCAAGAGGCCCGAGTTGGCGAGGTCCAGCAAGAGCTCCAGGATTTTGTCAAAAAATATGAGTCCTTGGAGCGTGACTCCAGGACGCAAGAGTCCGAGCTTGCGAAGGCCCTCGAGAGCGCACGAGACGCCAAGGCCGAAGCCCAAAAGGCCCTCCAGGAGATTGAGGCGGCCAAGAAAATTGCGGCGGGTAAGGCATTTAATATGCAGAGCAAGCATGTAAAGGAGAATTTCCTTTTACTTACCCGAATTTGGAGCTCTCTAGGAGCATTAGCAGATCTACCGCGCAGCATATCTAATGCCACAGAGTTCTGCCGAGCTGAAGAAGGGAGCTTGACGGAGAAGTTGTTCTGGTCCCAGTATACTGGGGCCGAAAATCCGATGACCTTGAGCGACCAGCTGAAGCAGCTGGTCGAACTTTACAAGGCGGTCGAACTGACCATGAAGGGCCCCATAGTCCGGATGGGGCCTACCGAGCCCCTGCCCAGCAGCTACTTCGGCCTGGTGAAGCGGCTTGTGTCTGCCTGTCCGCGGCTTGAAGTCATAAAGCGGTCGGTATGCATTGAGGGTGCGCGCAGGGCCTTCGCCCGCGTGAAAGTGCACCGGGCGAAGATGGACGACGAGAAGCTGGTGACGGAGGGGCCACCAAAGGGCAAGGAGCACCGCCACCCCGAAAAGTATTATGACGGTGTCATGAAGGGCGCCTGCCTTGTGGCGGAGGAATGTGCCAAGGATGTAATATTTGAATGAATGTACTCATGTGATCCTGTGAGATGAAAACAAGTTCATGTGCGTTATACAACGCTTGTTGATTTAAAATATTACCTTTTGTGCGGCTGTTTATACAATCTAAGAGTTGGCCAGTCGTCGGCTTCTGCCCCCATGTAACTGGTACTGGGGTGTTCGGGGTAAATCTAAACACTCTTTATCCAAATTTTTGGTCCTTTAAGGAGGTGTTTAGCGCAGCGAACAAGGCAATTGGACTATGCGGTTTTATCACTCTCACTTAGCCATAGAAGTCTACAGTTTTAAATTTTGGCGAAGCCCCTAGTATTCGGAAGGCCGAACTCGGGGCGCTATACACGCCTAAATCGGACAAGGCCGATTCCTCGCCTGAAGCAGAAAAAATCTTGAAGGATTTGAGACCTCTCGAACAGTGACTAGTTCTCGCCGCATCATGACAGTCAGTTTTCGGCTTTCTCTACTGAGGTGCTCGTCCGGAAGAACCGGGACGCAATCACAGTAGTTCTCCCTGTGCTACCTTAGCCGATATAGCGGAACGTAAGGCACCAAAACATGGGAGCCGGGAAAAACCAACTATTGACCCAAGACATGATTCAGAGCTGATGCATATAATGCTATAAGTTCGGGGTGCCGCACTGTCGAAAGTGTTCAGACTTTTCCTGCCGTGTTATGGGGTACACTGAAGCCCTTGGGTGGTACTAGGATCTTTTACTCCTCGACCTTTACTCTGGGATTCTGAACTCTCTTCTATTCGGGTTAAACGATTTTTACAAAAATCTAACTTTAGGTTCTCGAAAGTACTTTCTCCTGGAGAGGCCCTTCAGTCCAGATGATCACCGACTGCACCAGAAGATTTCGAAGATACTCTCCGATTTTCTCTTGAGACCTTGTGCCCGTTGCCTTTGCAATTCCCTACCACTGAAATATCCCTATGGATAAATACTTACACCTGTCGTGCTCACTTTTATTCTCAGTCGATCTTGTTATTACAAGATACCCTGAGAATATTTTGTGCCTACTGCCTTGCAGTTCTTTGCCACCTGAATACCCCTAAGAATAACTTCTCGCACCTTTCGAGTATCCGCTCATCCCAGTTGTTCAGGTGTTTCACAAAAGTCTTTAAAATACTATTCAATCCTCCGAAAATCCTTAGCAGCTTTATTGCTCTGCAAATACTTGTCTACTAGCATTATGGATGCTTCCCATATATCTGGCAATATTCACTAGTATCTTTTGACACCGTCATTTTGATCCTATTGATTCAACATGTGTGCGAATGCACACAATCATCTATCAACCCTTCTAACTTATCTTTCCAACTGAGACAACATTTTTTGAACATGAGCTGGTTCTCGACCAAACTATTTGTCGCCAATTGTGCCTCTGGTTTATCCAACTTATCCATCCTTGGTCAGAGCGACTGCTTCTGATCTTTTGTTTTGGAAATCATAATTCCTTTGTTATCTAAGCATCGAATTATTCCGATGTTCTATAATATGATGCCCGTGCATTCTTTCTGGAATACCGATACTCACCTCAACTCCGTTGTGGATCGCCCGATCCATTGTTGGATTTTATCTGACAAC
>NW_021247332.1:0-481 GCF_002162155.2 Triticum dicoccoides | reverse complement strand
AACTCCAACTCTATATATTCGTGTTCGGAGAGAAAAAAATCAGGGAGAAAGATTCATCGCGTTTTACGATATGGAGCTGCCGCCAAGCCCTAAACTCTCTCGGGAGGGCTGATCTGGAGTCCGTTCGGGGCTCCGGAGAGGGGAATCCATCACTGTCATCATTATCAACCATCCTCCATCACCAATTTCATGATGCTCACCGCCGTACGTGAGTAATTCCATCGTAGGCTTGCTGGGCGGTGATGGGTTGGATGAGATTTATCATGTAATCGAGTTAGTTTTGTTAGGGTTTGATCCCTAGTATCCACTTTGTTCTGAGATTGATGTTGCTATGACTTTGCTATGCTTAATGCTTTTCACTAGGGCCTGAGTGCCATGATTTCAGATCTGAAACTATTATGTTTTCATGAATATATGTGAGTTCTTGATCCTATCTTGCAAGTCTATAGTCACCTACTATGTGTTATGATCCGGCAACCCC
>NW_021247331.1:0-1055 GCF_002162155.2 Triticum dicoccoides | reverse complement strand
TAATAAGCAAACGTAGAAGTAACTCCCAAGGTTTCATAAGTAACAGGTAATAGGTACTACCTCAATTCTACTTCCCAACCCACAATTTAATTAGATCCTAACAATGCAAGTGTTTGAGGGTTTGATCTAATGCAATAAAACTGGGTAGTAGGAAAGATATGATCAAGTGTTACTTGCCTTGCTGATGATCCGCGAGTCCTAGGGTTTCGAAGTAACAAGCGGCGCAATCCGGGTAATCTATCGCAGACAAACAACAAGCATACAATAAGTACTCATCTAATGCACAGGGAAATCTCGAATAAAAGATCTAACCAGAGAGTTCAACTTAAGAACCCTGGTTGCAAAAGAATCGAATCAAATAAAGCATCGAAAGTCAAACGACGAAAGAAAACAACTCGGTTCTAGCAAGTTGAAACTGGGTCAAAATTTTACAGTAACAAAACTTAGTTTAAGTTGGTTAGTCGGAACGGCGGTTTCGAGGCGAAACTCCAGGCATTTGAATCACCTGATTCCGATAAACGAGCAAGAAGATAGACTAGAAAGAAGATCGGATCTGAAATCACGATCGGAAGAATCGCGGAATAAATCCGACGAGAAAAGAGAACGACGAACGGTTAAACGAACGGACGTTCATTAACCTAGAAGAATCCGGTGATCACGTTCGTTAGGACGAACGGTCCAGCGAACGGTAAAAAGGCAACTAAATCGGAGAAGAAAACGAATCCGATCTAGGGTTCGGAGAAGAAATCCGAACGAAAAACTGATCTAGAAAACCGGAACGGTTTAGAGAAGAAAAGAATCGGAACGATTAGAAGAAAACGATCCGAGAGAAGAAAAGGTGACGCGGCGCGGGGCTAGTACCTCGAAGAGCGAGGGGCTCCGGTGGCGGCGTAAGGCGGCGGCGGCGTTGGGTGTGGGGTGGCGCGGTGGTGAGGCGGCGGCGTTGAGTGGCGCGGTGGTGAGGCGGCGCGGCGTTGGGTGGCGCGGTGGTGAGGCGGAGGAGAGGAGAGGAGAGGTGTTGGTTTGATGTGTTTAGAGGGGGGGTGCTTGGGTAT
>NW_021247330.1:0-717 GCF_002162155.2 Triticum dicoccoides | reverse complement strand
TCATCTATGTGAGCCCAGGTTCAATTTATATTTTATGGCCAAATTGGCACGTTGCAAAGCAAGTGTTATATAGACCCCTCCTATTACCCTCAAACTTTTCGGGCACTCTTCCATACCCAAATCATTGCCACATGATAATATTCAGCTCAATTTTCCTAGTAAATCTTTCTCGAGAAATTTCCAAAGTTTCTACCTCGAGATAAGCTTTGTGAAGTAAGTACTAGCTAGGCTTACCCAAATGATCTAAAAATTGACCAGCGCATGACCATACCTAAGTAACTTACCTACACCAATTTTGAGCTCATTTTATTCATCCAATCTCTCTCACTAGTTTTCCCAAGTTTCTGTCCATAGAAGAGCATTATGAAGGAAGTACTACTTTGGCATGTCCAAATGGTATCAATTTTCTACAATGCTTTCCTATGCCCAAATAACCATCCTCCACAAAATTTCAGCTCAATCCATTCATTATTTTGAGCCCAGCTTCAACATTCATATTTTTGTCCAGCGTGGTACTTTGCAAAGCAAGTACCACCTAGGATCCTCCTTTTGAGCTAAAAATTTGTGAAAACATTCTCCTTAGTAGATGATCATCCTCAGCCAAAACTCACGCCCATTGGCCATGTGCATTTCCCGTACCGCTAATCAAACACTTGGCTGCTAATTCATGTTTGAGCATCGATCGGTCTTCTCGTGAGAATCTTATGTTGTAATTTT
>NW_021247329.1:0-499 GCF_002162155.2 Triticum dicoccoides | reverse complement strand
TTTTTTTTTGCAGCTGCCTCTTTTTGCCAGCCTGCGTGCTACGTGCCTCCTGTTGATCCTCGTGTCCTTTCGTCCAATGCATACCATGGTATTTTTTGGGGGTTTTTGATGTGACAGTTGTTTTAAATCTATATCTATATCTATACTACTATATAGTGTATCAGTTTTGAGATGGATCCAGAGCTTCAATCATAACCGTTGGTCTCCAAAATCCAAGGGCTAAGATCAGCCGGATTCGCCATGAACAATAGACTGGTGTTGCCTCTGCTGTGTTCTAGAATATTCACGTGGCCCTTCCAGGAAAAAAAAGGCCCATATGCGATACCTCATGGGCTACATTTTACTGCTTGAGCGCATGACGACTTGAGCCCAGATAAGAAGGTTTGGGAGGAGAATGGGAAGAAAAAACAATAGATTAACATACAATTTTTTTAATGAACCTCCAGTGTTTTAGATGTGAATGTACACTTTTTTGTATGAATATTAAAAACAATCGTGG
>NW_021247328.1:0-1270 GCF_002162155.2 Triticum dicoccoides | reverse complement strand
ATCTTTTGTCATTGTAGGACCTTGACTTGGAGCTTCTACTCTTGTAGAACTTGTTGAAGTTCTTCACCATTAAGCTCAATTCTTCATTGAAGGTTTGCTTCTCACTTGATGATGTGGGGGCTTCACATGAGGCTTTGTAAGCACCACTTGATTTGTTGTGAAGTTCCTCTTTATCTTTGAGTGACATCTCATGAGCAACAATTCTTCCAATGACTTCTGTTGGCTTGAGATCTTTGTAATTGGGCATCGTTTGGATCAATGTGCACACGGTATCATATTTTCCATCCAAGGCTCTTAGGATCTTCTTGATGATGAATCTATCGGTCATCTCTTCACTTCCTAAGCCGGCAATCTCATTTGTGATAAGAGCAAGCCTAGAGTACATTTCAGCGACACCTTCACCATCCTTCATTTTTAACTTGTCAAGTTGACTCTGAACACATCCAATTTGGATTCCTTGACGGAGTCGGTACCTTCGTGCATATCAATCAAAGTATCCCAAATTTCCTTTGCATTCTCAAGACGGCTGATTTTGTTGAATTCTTCGGGGCACAATCCATTGAATAGGATATCACAAGCTTGAGCGTTGTATTGCAGCATCTTCAACTCTTCCGCGGTAGCTTCACAGTTTGGTTCTTTCCCATCAAAGAAGTCACCTTGCAACCCAACACACACAATAGCCCAAACGGGCGGGGTTATGTCCAAGAATATGCATTTTCATCTTATGCTTCCAACTAGCAAAATTAGTACCATCAAAGTAAGGACCTCTATGGTGATAATTTCCCTCGCTAGACGCCATACTCTCCTAGGTTGTGAAACCAAGGCTATGACCACCAAAAGCTATGGAAATCAAAGCAAATGGAGACCAAAGCTCTGATACCACTTGTAGGATCGGAAGTATATCTAGATGGGGGGTGATTAGACTATTTGACCAAATAAAAATCTAGCCTTTTCCCAATTTTAGTTCTTGGCAGATTTTAGCTATCTTAGCACAAGTTAAGCAATCTCCACACAATTCAAGCAAGCATGCAAAAGAGTATATGAGCAGCGGAAAGTAAAGCATGCAACTTGCAAGAATGTAAAGGGAAGGGTTTGGAGGATTCAAACGCAATTGGAGACACAGATGTTTTTGGCGTGGTTCCGATAGGTGGTGCTATCGTACATCCACGTTGATGGAGACTTCAACCCACAGAGGGTAACGGTTGTGCGAGTCCACGGAGGGCTCCACCCATGAAGGGTCCACGAAGAAGCAACCTTGTCTATTTCATCA
>NW_021247327.1:0-895 GCF_002162155.2 Triticum dicoccoides | reverse complement strand
GGGGGGTCTAGCGAGCCTTGTGCGCTAAGTTTCTAGCACATTTGGTGACCAGTCTTAACCAGATGTGCAAGTTCAGATCTAGTCTAGGCCTGAAGCTAGGGCTTCCATTAAGTCATCTTGGCCCTCCAAGCAGAAGTTGTCATCTCTTGTTCATGGCGCTAATGTATTTATAAATGGTCTGGGGTCAGTTGGATGCCTTCCTTTCCTAGCCTCCCATTCGTGAAAAGCTTGATAATTCCACTGTCATGACATGTCCTCCCTCCTTCCAAGGAGTTCCAGGGGGTACACGGCATCCTAATTTCACTGCTAGGAGTGACTCTCCGTGGGAGTGGGTTTGACATTCGCGAAAGTTTCCTTCAGGCTTACGCGGCTTGGCATGGGCCCGATCCACCTTTTGCCTACAACATATGACCTACCCGGAGACTACACCTTCACACATGGTGAGTAAACAACTCCTTGGTTGCCCGCTCCACCTAGATACGTGCCGCCAAAAGAAACTCCCAATGTTCCTGTAGCTGAAGTGACGACCAGATCTGAACCCGGTGGATACTTGAGCAGATAACTTGGAGAGGAGAATATATCTTCTTTCATCAAATATCACATTATTTGTACGTAACTACATTGACTATCAAATTTTGCATTCGTTATATATTTCTCACAGTTTGCTAAAACCAAAATATTTTTTAACACACATGAAATTTCCATGTAACGATTTGCGTAAAACATCATCTACACAACTAATGAATCAACTGGGATGCAACATGCATATATCTAATTAGCTCGTGGTAATTGTTTAAATATGTCAAGTTGAATCAATGATAAATAAAAAAACAAAATAGGAAATTAAGTATAAAATATTTCAACATCAATTAATGTGGATGACAGGCATAAGGTA
>NW_021247326.1:0-394 GCF_002162155.2 Triticum dicoccoides | reverse complement strand
CGGAGGTGTAGAAAAATAATGTATAGGATCTCGGAATGCCTCCGATGAGATGTAATCCTATTTCACCGTAGCAGTACTTTGTTTGGTTCTGTACTAAACCTTGTATGGTGTGTATGACGATGGAATAAAAGAAGTAGTTTCTGTATCTACCATGTCATACGGATGCTCATCTTACATTCCAAGTTATCCATTACATTCTACATTTCTATGTCAGAATCTTATCATCCTGGACTAAACCATTGCTTCATTTTTCCTAGGATGGTTAACACCCGCACCAACCCTGCTCCCCCAGAGCAGGCCGAAGGCAGCAGAGTTGGGGGAACAAACCTGCCTCACCCTCCCTCTCTGGCTGAAGTTATGCTGGAAGCCGAGAGAAACAAGCGGGAGACTAACC
>NW_021247325.1:0-1553 GCF_002162155.2 Triticum dicoccoides | reverse complement strand
GCTTCACTCCCCGGCAACAACGCCAGAAAAGAGTCTTGATGACCCACAAGTATAGGGGATCTATCGTAGTCTTTTCGATAAGTAAGAGTGTCGAACCCAATGAGGAGCAGAAGGAAATGACAAGCGGTTTTCAGTAAGGTATTCTCTGCAAGCACTGAAATTGTAGGTAATAAATAGTTTTGTGATAAGATAATTTGTAACGAGTAACAAGCAATGAAAGTAAATAAGGTCCAGAAAGGTGGCCCAATCCTTTTTGTAGCAAAGGACAAGCCTGGACAACTTCTTATAATGAGAAAAGTGTTCCCGCGGACACATGGGAATTATCGTCAAGCTAGTTTCATCACGCTCATATGATTCACGTTCGGTACTTTGATAATTTGATATGTGGGTGGACTAGTGCTTGGGTACTGCCCTTACTTGGACAAGCATCCCACTTATGATTTACCCCTATTGCTAGCATCCGCAACTACAAAAGAAGTATTAAGGTAAACCTAACCATAGCATGAAACATATGGATCCAAATCAGCCCCTTACGAAGCAACGCATAAACTAGGGTTTAAGCTTCTGTCACTCTAGAAACCCATCATCTACTTATTACTTCCCAATTCCTTCCAGTAGGCCCAAATAATGATGAAGTGTCATGTAGTCGACGTTCACATAACACCACTAGAGAGAGACAACATACGTCTCATCAAAATATCAAACGAAACCAAATTCACATGGCTACTAATAGCAAGACTTCACCCATGTCCTCAGGAATGAACGTAACTACTCACAAAGCATATTCATGTTCATAATCAGAGGGGTAATAATATGCATAAAGGATCTGAACAATTAGCATCTACTACAAGGAGTAATCAACACTACTAGCAACCCACATGTACCAATTTGTGGTTTTGATACAAGATTGGATACAAGAGATGAACTAGGGTTTGGAGAGGAGATGGTGCTGGTGAAGATGTTGACGGAGATTGACCCCCTCCTGATTAGAGGATCATTGGTGATGATGATGGTGATGATTTCCCCCTCCCAGAGGGAAGTTTCCCTGGCAGAACAGCTCTGTCGGAGCCCTAGATTGGTTCCACCTCGTGGCGGCGGAGTTTCGTCTTGTGAGCTTGCCTCCGATTTTTTCCAGGATAAAACACCTCATATAGCAGAAGATGGGCAGCGGGGGGCCACCAGGGGGCCCAGGAGACAGGGGGCACGCCCTGTAGGGGGGGGCACCCTCCTGGCCAGGGTGTGGGCCCCCTCAGGTACTTTCTGTGCCCAATAATTCTTATTAAATCCAAAAATGACTTTCGTGGAGTTGCGGGACTTTTGGAGCTGTGCAGAATAGGTTTCCAATATTTTTCTCCTTTTCCAGCCAGAATCCCCGCTGCCGGCATTCCCCCTCTTCGTGGTAAACCTTGTAACATAAGAGAGAATAGCCACAAGTATTGTGACATAATGTGAAATAACAGCCCATAATGCAATAAATATTGATATAAAAGCATGATGCAAAATTGACGTATCATGTGGCAGCCAGGGCGAGGCGGCCAGCAAGGAGGCGGCAG
>NW_021247324.1:0-1000 GCF_002162155.2 Triticum dicoccoides | reverse complement strand
AATATTAGTATTTTTTTGAACACATGGTCAATGTTTTAGCTAAACACAATTAATATTTTTAAAATGCTCAATTTAATCTTTTTAAAATGCTCGATCAACATTTTTCAAATACTTGGTCAACATTTTTTAAAATGCTTGATTTACATTTTTATATACATGATCAAATTTTTCATCAAGGTTTTATACATGGTCAACATTTTTTCTATACATATTTAACATTTTCTAGATGGTTGATTAACATTTTTGAAACACCTGTTCAACATTTTTGTCAAATGCTTGATTTTACATTCTTTCAATTCATGATCAAATTGTTTCATACACATTTTATGGTTTTGTATACATATTTCGTATACGTGATAAACATCTTCTCTATAGAGGTTTAATATTTTTCAAATGTGTGTTGAACATTTTTCAATTCTGTATGTAAAGTGATTTTTTTATTATATAGATATAACTAGAATATTACGAAATATGAGCAAAATACAAGGCAAAAAAAAGAAAAAAAACAGAAGTAAAAAACATTGAATGCCCATGGTCCTCACTGGGCCAGCCCATTATGGGTGCTGCTTAACGCGAGCGCTCGTTTCATCTCGGATGAAGCGAGACATATCAGCGCCCCATGATGATTTCAAACTCTAAAATAAGTGGGCTAGACAGATAGGCCTAAATCCATCAACTTGTGGACGAAGTCCACTGCTACCGACGTTGATGCCGATGCCGACTAGCAACTGCTAGCGCTGGCCGCTGGCCGACTCTTCTTGCTGACATCGTAGGCTCTCTCTGCCATGCAATACGCTAGACGATGGTGTCGCCTCGATTCTGCATTCCTGCTCACTCCAGCCACCAACCAACGTGTCCTCATCATCCCATAGCCAGCCCATGCCCGAAGAGCCTTGGGTGGGCAAGCCCATCACCCAATGGAGCCAGATGTGACAAAAAAGAGTGTGGATCATGCCTCGATGTCTTCTTTTGGGTGAGTCTATGTGTCGCTTTGAAATAA
>NW_021247323.1:0-1805 GCF_002162155.2 Triticum dicoccoides | reverse complement strand
AAGGGCTGTCCGCGACACCGTTCGAGGGACTGTCCGACCGCCTCCCGGAGGGCTGTCCGTGGGGCGGATGAGGGTATACATCCTCACGGTTGGGAGGTTGTAAATCGTAGCTGCGGAGATCTGCACCGCCGTTCTTCATCGACTCTACTTCCGCTGCGCTACGAGTCGGTAGCGAAAAAGATCAAACCATGTATGCAGTCTCCATAGTGGTCCTGGGCTGGTGCGTAGGTTGGAAAATTTTTGTTTTCTGCTGCGTTCCCCTACAGTGGCATCAAGAGCCGTGCTATGCGTAGATGCAGGTTACGATCTAGAATACATGGAGATGTATGGGTATTGCATAATATAATTTTGGAGTAGATGAGATCTATTGCTGAAAATTATTTATGCGGGTGACAGATGAAATCTGTTACCCGACGTTCTTGTTGCTTCCCTAGAATTTGCGTTTGCTCAATCTCGAGACAGCATGGTGGAATTTGACAAAGTTCTGGCAATCCGTGATCCTGATTGATCATGGAAGTGCTATCAGTTCTTTGGGTTCTGCCGTAGTCAAAAGAAAGATGAAATTCGCAGATGAAAGGGCATTGCAGATATGATCTGCACGGGGGTCATGCGTATGATGAAGTTTAGTATGGGGCTCGAGATTTAATTATGTCGTGTTTCATACACCCCGAGATGTTAATCTAGCAACTTGAATAATCATACTTGATGATAAAACGTTGGTAGCTGTGGTTTAAGTCGAAACCTTAGAAGCCACGAAAAACAAGTTTGCATGAACCAATTAGAAACGTCTAACTTGGTTTTGCAGGAGGGTTTGCATGTGCATGTGATGTGGTATAACAATACTCATATTCAATTTGATTATGTATGAGATGACTATATAATGTAAATTGATTAACATGACCTACGTGTCATGGTTCGGCATGATGGCTGGAGCCATATGATTGTCACTTTAGTGACCTGCGTGTCAACCTTAAGTAATGCACTTATTTTATTAGCTATGGAGATAGCGATATTATCTGGTGCACCGACAAGGTGGTGGAAATCTTCACGAAGGTGAACACCAACGCAAATGCCGAAGACGAAGAAATGAAAGACTTCTCCGTCAGAAAGGGCTATACCATATCATGCTATTATGAATTACCTGAGATGTTTATCCCTTATGATGCACCCTTCTTGATTGCGCGGTAGTCGCTTTTATTAGGGTGATCTCTCACTAAAATATCAAGTAGTTAGTGTTCTCCCAAGTGTAGCACCGTCACGGCACCTATCTTTTCGGGGTGCGCCATGGATGCATGGGTACGAACGATTAGAGAAGTGTGAGGCGGGTGAGGTTAGACCTCGCAGCAAGATCACTTGGTTGTCTTGACGTTCATGGCAGGATCGTCCTGAGCTCGGAACACACGCATCGAAAGATGAGCAAGAGTCACACAGAGATGTGATCGGCAAGTTGGCCTACCGATTAAAATTCCCGTTATGAGATGATGATTCTATGGCGATGAGTTGAAGTCTGGATCTTGTATCACTCAAAATTAATTATGAGAGATATTGATTTGAGTGGGAGCGCACTGTTGAATTAACATGCTTAATTCTCAGTGCAATTAATTATGAACACTGTCTAAGTGTTTCTTGCAAAATAGTTGTAGAATAATGGCTCACATTTCCACCTTCCTTGTTAAAATTGAATAGCTGTTAAATATCTGGTTAAAAACTTTACGATTGGTAACGTAATGTGAGGATTGTCCTCAAAAGTGTCGAGAAGGACTTTGTCCTATCGCATGCTTTCCGTATCCTCCCGCTAATGCTAT
>NW_021247322.1:3654-7083 GCF_002162155.2 Triticum dicoccoides | reverse complement strand
TAAGATAAAGGAGTAAAAAGAGCCTTACGTTCCATCCCACAAACAATTCCCCTACATATAACTAAAGAATTTCTAGACTCAACATCGACCAGTTTGGCTTGGAGAACCTACAGGCAGTCCAGCTCTGATGCCAACGCTGTCAGGACCCCGACTCGATGTCACATCGATCTAGCCGGTAACACCTCATATCACTTTGCGGCCTCACGCACGGTATCCCCACGGGTGTCGCCTTACCTTTGCCCGGGACCGTTTGCGCCTTTTGGCTCACGTATATGATAGTGTCGCTAGCATCCATATGATAAGGAGCCCGGGCTGACATGACTAGTCGTAAACCCAAAGTGGCACAGACTTATAGGGACAGGCATCCATGACCCAGCTTCGAACGTGTCGGTCATCAGCAAGTGGGTCCGGGCTGTAGCACTGGGCTAGCAGGACTCCGGTAAACCGGGCTGTAGCGGCTAACAGGACTCCGGTACTCAAAGCGTGACATTTCCACGAAGGGACAGACACGGGAACGAAGAAGGACACATACCAAGATAAACAACTAGATGGTCAGATCCCACACATACCAAGCATTTCAATCATACACACAATATGCTCGATATGTGCAAATACAACGAAGCATCACAACATGACTCTATGACTCAAGTACTTTATTTAAGGCTCAGGGAGCCATACATAACATACACAAAGGTACGGGTCTCATGACCCAACATACAAGTCATACAGTCATACAAACCGGCAGCGGAAGTAACTTGTCTGAGTACAGACAACTAGTAAAATAAAAGAGGCTTGGAAAGCCTAGCTATACTACGTGGTCCTTCACAAGCTCAGGGTCACCACCTGGGTCTTTAGCCTACTCGTTGATGTCAACGTCTACATAGAACCCATCAGAAGGGGTTGCAGCGTCTTCTGTAAAAATGTAGATTATAGCAACATGAGTACAAAGGTACTCAGCAAGACTTACATCAGATCCTACATACATGCATAGTATCAAGAAGGGTTGGTGGAGTTATTGCAGCAAGCCAACTTTGACTCTTGGCTAGACTATCCTACGATACTTCAACTTGAAATGGTTTTTCGCACACGAGTCCACTACTCACCACTTCAATACACTACCGAGGATCCACCTCCGTCTTCCTACGGAAGAGCCATCCTCGGCACTCACACTTATCTTGAGGCTTTTAACAGTTTCCATTTACTTGTCTATGAACTGTATAGGCAACCAAGTAGTCCTTTACCGCGGACGCGGCTATTCGAATAGATCATGTTAACCCTGCAGGGGTGTACTTCTTCATACACGCTCTCACCACTTACCGTCGTTTACACGACATGTACTCGGCAACCTTCAAGCGGAAACCCAACGTGGGTGTCGGCCACGACCTACCTAATCACCTAAGCCTCCAGTCCAGGTTTATCGCCTATCCAGGTTCCATCCGCAGGGAGTCCGGCCGAGGTTTCCCATACGGCCCCGAACGATGTGAACAGGGTTCCCGAGATACCTAACGGGTATTCGGTACACCGTGCCACGTACCTACCGCATCACAGCCCACCCCTACGGTCAGCGCTGTCCACGGCCTCCAGTAGGCTACCAACACCAGAAACTACTTGCAACTCCTGGACGGAGAACTAGGGTGAATAAGAAGCCGAGAGGGTCCATTGGTTTCGGGCCCAATGCATGGTAGTAGCTGATTCTTAAATCACACATACAGATCTCAGTGCTTAAGGTCGGCTTCAATGAAACAACCCACCATGTACTCCTACATGGCCTCTCATCGATACCTTTACCAAATCGTGTTCACCACACCACTCTCATTACCGACATAAACATTTCACTCTAGCCCATCACCCAGATGAACCAGACCTGACACGACTCTAAGCATAGCAGGCATAGCAAGGTAGGAACAACACATACATATGGCTCAAACAACTCCTACACATGCTAGTGGGTTTCATCTAGTTACTGTGGCAATGACAGGTCATGCAGAGGAAATGGGTTCAACTACCGTAGCACACAGTAGTTTGAAACGCGTTGTCTTAATGCAGTAAAAGAGAGAAGGAGCGAGAACATGGGATTGTATCGATATGATCAAATGGTTGGTTGCTTGCCTGATGGTTCGATGCACTGATACGGTTCTTCGTTAGGGTAATCACGGTACTCCTCGGAGGCAGAACCTGTCGCAAAGTACACCGATACACAACCATCACCAAACAATGTGCAACAATATGATGCATGCATGAAACATGGCAATATGAGTGTGTTGGGCTAATGCAACTAAAGCCAGAAGGGTTTGAACAAATTTGAATCAAAGATTCAAATTTCAAACTCAAACACGGCCTTTTTAAGTGCTTTTCCTTGTTCTGCTTAAAACATCAATTTAACTTGTTTGATCATGCATGAAAATAGTACAGATGGATAGATTGGATTTTTCTGATCATTTTTCATATATAATTTGTCCAATTTGGAGTTACAGAATAAAAGTTATGAATTTTTGAAGTTTAAATAATATTCTGGAATTTCCTGATTTAATTTAAATCCAGAAATATGATTATTGCGCCAGCATGACGTCAGTGGTCAACTGCGGCTGGCTGAGGTCAAACCTGACGTGTGGGGCCCACACGTCAGTGACAGGGGGGTTAAACAGAGTTAAATTAATCCTAATTACTAATTAGGGGCGCTGGGGCCCACTGGTCAGTGTCAGGGGGTTAACTAACAGTGGTTAGCGCTAATCCTAATTAGCTACAGGGCTGGGCCCACCTGTCAGGGACTCAGGGGGGGTCCTGCCGTGGTCAAAGTGGGTCAAACCCACCGGCGACGTGACGCCGGCGAGGCCCGAGACGGCGGCGCGATGCGGGATCGCGCTACAGGGCACGGGCGAGGCTGTGCTTGGGCTCGTTGGAGAGCCCTTGCTCCCGCGCGTCGAACGGTGGTGGTGGCCGGGCCTGAGGTGGCCGGAGTCGTCGACGGCGATCTCGTGAGCGGCGGCCGGAGTTCGGGTGCGGTCGGAGTCGGCGTTGCAGGGTGTTTGGGGAGGCGTTGGTGCGTGCTGCGTGCTCCTAGTGAGGCGTGGAGCACGATAGTGTGCTCGGTTGGGCGCTACGGTGACCGTGGCCACGACGGCGACATCGCCGGCGGCGTGGAGCTCTCGGCCAAGGTGGGGCTAAGGCCTAGAGGTCGAAAGAGACCCGGGAAGAAGGGGGAAACGACTCGGGGGCTCACCGTGGTTGCAGTGGGCGTCGAAGCGGGCTCGGGGACGCGCTGGAGACGGCGAATTCGTCGGCGACGGTGGTCGGAGCCCGAAGAGGGGAACGGCGGCGTGACGGCGATGCAGAGCTTCCGGAGACCCTGGAGCGGTGGGGAGGAAGAGGAGGTCGAGGCGGAACTCCTGAGCTAGTCGGGGGAGTGAGGGGTGGCCGGAGATGGCTGCT
>NW_021247322.1:2785-3536 GCF_002162155.2 Triticum dicoccoides | reverse complement strand
AGACCCGTGGAGCGGTGGGGAGGAAGAGGAGGTCGAGGCGGAGCTCCTGAGCTAGTCGGGGGAGTGAGGGGTGGCCGGAGATGGCTGCTATGGCGAACGGCGGCGACGGTGGTGTTCGGCCGTGTGAGAGAGAGAGCGAGGGAGAGGAGGGGAGAGCCGGGGGAGAGTGAGAGAGAGCAGGGGGGGAGGCGTGGCGTCGTCCAGGGCAACGAGCGAGGAGGGGAGGGCAGGCAAGCAGGGAGAGAGGTGGCGTGGCGCGGTGGCGGGCGCGCGCGCCGGCCACACTCCCCTCCCTCTGTCGGGACGAAGACGACAAAGGAGGGAGGCGGGCTGGGCCGCCTGCTGGCTGGGCCGGCCAGCTGGATGGGCTGCACAGGGAGGAGCCCAGGTAAGCTTCTCCCTTTTATTTCTTTTCTGTTTTCTAATTTCTGACATTTGTTTTGATTTAAATAATATATTAAATCATTTATTTAACTTATGCCAATTTTTGCAGGGGCTAGATATATTATTCCAGAGCTCCTTTAGAAATGGCATAATATTTGGACCATATTTCATATATATAGAAATATATTTCCAATGCAAATATTTATGCCTTAATTCCAAATGCCCAAAATAAATGTCCATGAGCCACTAAAAATATTGGTTTGATTTTTATCTCTGTCCAATATTTTCAGAGAGCAACATGAGCATTTCCTTGGACCCTTTTGGAGAAATTTTTATTTGGATCATTTTCAAAATGATTCTGAGGGTT
>NW_021247322.1:0-958 GCF_002162155.2 Triticum dicoccoides | reverse complement strand
ATTTCACGAAAAAATGTTTCCCCCCTGACTGCTGGGACCCACCAGCTACACCTTCGCATGCAAGGAAGTGCGTCCGGGCAAAAAAAAAACGATTCGCCCACCTGACTACTGGGACCCACCAGCTACATCTTCGCACGCAAGGAAGTGCGTCCGGGCAAAAAAAAACGATTCGCCCCCCCTGACTGCTGGGACCCACCAGCTACATCTTCGCACGCAAGGAAGTGCCTGACAGTCGGGACCCACCAGGTCGAAGCGTACTTAGCATTGTCATTCTGGTCGCGAACGTGTACGTACATACTGGTCGATGTAGAGGCACGCACGTGTCGTAGATGTAGAGGCGCGCACGTGTCGCAGTAGAGGCGCGCATGTATCATGTACACGTACGTACAGCGACGAGGGTGCAAGAAATAAAATACGGCCACGTACGTACATACGGGCAGGGTCTCTAACGCCTATCGCGCATACGTACATGGCTGGGTCAGAACGGAGAAGCAACGTCGTCGTCGTGTTCATGGGGAGGCAACGGAATTCGTCGTGTTCATCGGGAGGCAACGGAACGCGTGGGAGCCAACCGGCTGGGTCGGAATCGAATGCGTGGTCGTGTTCATCGGGAGGGCTTGGACAGAACAGGCGATGGAAACGAGGCCTGGCGTACCGCACAATGGAGGAAACGGCCTTGTGTTCGACCGACCACGTTCGAAACGGGGTCCTGTTGATTGGGAGGGGCCTGGCGTATCGCAAAACGGAGGAAACAGACCTCCTACGGTCGAAACGGGGGTCCTGTTGATCGGGAGGGTTGTGGCGTACCGTAAAACAGAGGAAATGGACCTCCTACGGTGGAAACAGGGGTCCTGTTGATCGGGAGGGGTGTGGCATACCGCAAAACGGAGGAAACGGACCTCCTACGGTCGAAACGGGGGTCCTGTTGATCGGGAGGGATGTGGCGTACCGCAAAACG
>NW_021247321.1:0-987 GCF_002162155.2 Triticum dicoccoides | reverse complement strand
ACTTGAGCAAGAAAATAGCTTATTGAAGGGAATTATAGAGAAAGGTGTTTACAAGAGCCTTGCTGGAAGTAAGCAATTCGAGGAGATTGTACGCAAGCAAGGAAGGCACCGGAAGAATCAAGGTGTTGGTTTTGAATGAAAGTTCAATGCCAATGGAGTTGAGTGGGAAGAAGATCAATACCCCAAGACGAAGTTTGTTCCTCAACAGGAGAAGTACGATCCTACTTCTTTCAAAGGAACACAAGCTCAAGATGATCTTCCAGCACAAGATCACAAGCAAAAAGGAAAGGACAAGCTTCAAGAGGAGATTGATGCATTTGAAGAAGCTCCTAAGGCCTTGGTCAAGTGGGTTCCCAAGACTACATCAAGTTCTACTTCATCAAGTACGACTACAACTCCAAGGATTCCCATCAAGATGACGTGGATCCCAAATAAGAAGAACTAGAGAGTTCTTGAGGGTGACTCCGCCAATACACTTCACTCATATCATTTTGGCAAGGACAAGTGCAATCAACTTCCACATCTTGTAGTAGTTCAAGGAGTCACAAACCCTCTTGTTGGTAAGACAAGGGACAAGGTAACCTAATGCTTTCATGGACATCATCTTGTGTGTGCATCACTCTATGTCTATGGATATCCTTGCTTGTTCCTTGTGGGACTAACCCGTGTTGGTATTGAAAGTGCAACTCACTCCAATGGATTGCTCCAAATGATCAACAACATTGAGCATCCACATCTTCAACATCTACATGAAGTCATCATCGACAAAACCCCAGGTTAGTTCATCCCTCTTAGGGGGGATCTCACATCTATGGGGAGCTTTACTCTAAAGAATTGAGCTAAAGAAACTCTAATGGTGTGAACACAACAATGCTTTATGTAAAAGTGGTAACCCCACTTGTGCTTAAGCGATGAGTATGACCTATGATCAAATGTTCTCATTTGACTCCTAAGTCAATGTACTCATATATAGATGACCTAGTCATC
>NW_021247320.1:0-2434 GCF_002162155.2 Triticum dicoccoides | reverse complement strand
ATACGAAGAAGGCATTGCAGTGATACAATTTTCCAAACATTCGAGACAATATAGAAATGGGGGAAAAAACTTCTATCATTACATTCAGGAATAATTTCAGCAGAGAAATGTCAATTTGGCAAAAACTCTGTTAAATTCTTGTTTTCCACTACAGCTAAAAGTACTCATATTTGCTTAATATGGTATAGACAGACCAAAACATCCACAAAAACTGTACAAAGAAGCAATGCATCAACCACTTGGCTTGCACAACCTAGAGAAGAACACACACAACAATTCTCAAGACTAAATAAGATAAACAGTGACATTAAAAAACTGAGATGATTCACACCAGTCGCCAGTAAGGAGCTGAGGCGGCAACTAAACTTCTTTTCACTACATCTGAAGTGACATTTATTTTCTTAATGGGATATATGGAAAACAAAGGTTTGTCTGCAGAGATGTGTGGTTTATCTGTACCAATTTGTGCCTAATGAAATAGTAGATTATTTGAAGGATATATGTTCAGATTTAGTACACTGGAACAGTATAGAGAACACACCTATAGTTTCTGGAGAAAGACCATATAAATGGACTGCAGACGACAGTCTACCACAACAATTATGGGATGTGCATTCGTATACAGTATATACATTAGTACTGAATCAACTGTATAGCAAAGCAATAATAATACTGAATCAACTCATGAGCTATACTGAATCAACTCATGAACGTGGCTATAGAAAGTGTGACTGAAAATCCCTGCTTAGGGAACTCAGTCAGCATATAATGTCTTGGCTAAGTATACACGTATCTTCTGATATCCAATCAATCCAATGGGCTACGCAAATTAATCCAAACTCAGGCTTATTTATTATTTATTCAAATGGTGTTACAAAGAAGAGACAACCAACTAAGGAAGCGGAAGCGGATGCTGACAGAGATGACAGACCCAAGTCTGGGAAGGATGACAGTCGGATAGATATCTCATCTCTGCTTCTGCTCATCTCTGTTTATTAAGATGCGACAACATATGTATATATATGATGTGCACCCAACTCTGTCTTGAGCATTGCCTGCTGCTGAACCTGCACATGAAAAAACTGACAAATGTTCTTATTCTTGTTCTGCCTTATGCAACAGGTCCGATGAACCTACAACTCAGTAAGTAGGTTATGGAAAGAAATATGGGGAATGATGGGGGAAAAGGTTGCAGCTAACCTGGAAGGGACACCGTGTCACCACCAAAAAGAGAGGCTATTTGTACAGCAACACAACTCGGTGTAGGAATCAACGGTCACCCAAACACTAATCATATATATTACCTGTTTTCCTGCAATTGTTAAGATCAAAATCAGCATTTGTTAACTAATGCAGAGCGTGAATTTCTCTGCAGACAAAAAAGGCTTTGCAGATTCAGTATAGCTGACACAAACAATATGCATTACCTGTTTTCCTCAAGAATCCGTGACTGAAAGCTGTGGAGAGCAAATTGCAAAATATGAGCATTAGTATCACAGAAGTTCAATGGAACTTCAACAAGACCAGGGCTTGCTTTTCACACTATTGAACGCTCACGTCTTTCATATTTGATCCACTTTTCAGCTGGGCAAAACAACAAACAGGTGGGGGCACAATATCTATTTATGCTCAGAAAATAAATTACCAAATATCCAGACACGAGGGCGTGCGTGAGAGGACGGAGGCGAGGACGCGCGGACTGATCGCTCGGGTGGATGGACGGCAGCGCGAAAGCCGGACGGAGCCGGCCGTCTCTACGGCCCACGCTCCTCCTGCCGACGCCGGCGCCGTGGACCACCGCTGCGGCTCGAGCTCCTCCCGGGGTCACCGCTGCACGCGTGGAGATGGAGGCGGGGTGCAGCCTCCCGTGCATCGCGCCCGAGCCCCAGCCTCCTCGCAGATCCAGGAACGGATCGAGCCGCCGCCAACCGCCTGGTCGCGCCCGACCTCGCCGGCGCAGGCTGACACCGGCCGCCACACCTCCCTCCCCTCTTTCCTCTCTCTTTCTCCCTCCTCCCCTCTCCTTCCTTCTCTCTCTCCCTCTCATCTTCTCTCTCTGTGTCACGACCGGTTTTCCAATAAAAATATTTATTGAAAAGCCAATCTTTTAAGTCCAGTATGAGAGAAATCCTCCACACTGGCAGACAAATTCTTGATACAATAAGCCAGTAGCATAAAATATATTACAGGGTCGAACTACGGTTGCTCAACCAAATTATTACAAGCATGCCAATAATTATACATAATGGCGGACACGACACAGGGGTGTGGAGGCATACTACTGACTCGAGGATAGGACGGTGGTGGAAAAACACAGCGGGGAGAGAAATACAAGACTCTACGTCTGTCATCTCATCGAGCGTCGAGGAGAGGCTCGATGAATTTATTTGGTAGCGGAAGCGGATATAATACAGTGACCAAATCCAGGGTCGCA
>NW_021247319.1:0-1008 GCF_002162155.2 Triticum dicoccoides | reverse complement strand
GGGGACACCCTTGATGTTGTGACCGGCATTCTGGAAAGCTACAACCGATGCGGCGAAAAGCTTCAGCCAGTGGCGACAGATGCTGGAACCAACCATTGCCACAACAAAAGGCTACATCCGGTATCGCATAAAGCTTCAACCGGCGTTGGAAAAAGCTTCAAACATTGAACGCCGATGCTAGGGGCTGGCTACTGCCAACAGGGAAAAGCTTCAAGGTGTCGCAAAAAGCTTCAACCGTAGATAATAAAGATTCAACCACAGTTGATTTTTGCTACCACCAGCAAAGTTTTTTGCTACATCCATCAAGGCGGGAGCTGCGACCTCGTGACGGCGATGACGATTTTGCTGCAACCATAGTAGGATTTTGCTACTACCGCCGAAGGTTTTGCTACGTCCATCTAGGCGGAGCTGCAACCTCGCGACGACGGCGAGAAGATTTTTTGCTGCAACCGTAGTTTAATTTTGCTACTGCCAGTGAAGTTTTTGCTACATCCATTCAAACGGCGTTGATTGACTGGCAGCTGTCGTCGACGCAATTCCATGCAGCGAGCATCAACGGCGAGCAGCGGTGACGGAGCTACAACCGGGAGCAACAACCGGCACCGTCGAGAGCTGCAACCGCAGGTGTGGCTGTTGCATGGGTCTAGGGGACGACGAGGACGACCGGTGAGGATGGGGACCGGCGACGAGGGGGTTGGAAAGGGATGGAGACCGGTGATGAGGAAGACCGACGGGGGCCGGCGACGAGGACGGCCACCGGAGGGGACAAGAGGCGCGGCGCCGCGCTCCTTGAGCGAGGCATGCGGATCCAGCCCGAGTGCTCGAGGAAGAAGAAGCCGGGGGCGATTCGTTTTTTTACCTGGATCCAACGACCCGCGCGGCTCGCATCCAACGGCCCGGGCTAGACCGGCCGAAACTTTCGGCCGGTGCACCGACGCCTATCAGCGCCCTTGTAGACATGTGTTTTTCTCATCTCTAAATTACATGCAACATTTAAGATAAGACTAC
>NW_021247318.1:0-395 GCF_002162155.2 Triticum dicoccoides | reverse complement strand
AAACAAGGGCATGGAATGCTAATACTAAAGACAAAGAACAAAACTCACTTACTGAACTTATTCCAAAGATCAACAGAAAAGATGGTAGCATCCATGCAAACATGGCAAATGATATGACAGATTCAGACATGGCATGAACAATAATAAGTAGGCATGTTTGTGAGCTTGTACCACACACCACAAAGCATTACATGGCATGGAAAGGTAACCAACAGTAAGAGTACATATTTATGAAGCTAATCATGGCAAGATCAAGTTCATAGGGTGCATGGATCACTAGCAAGACTCATGGAAAAACTGAACTTAATGTTAACAGGCTGACAGCAACATTATTTAGCAACTTTGGAGCAATATTACAACAAGCTACATCAGGCTATAAATGCAACCAGGGGCAC
>NW_021247317.1:0-983 GCF_002162155.2 Triticum dicoccoides | reverse complement strand
CTCAACAGCTAGATTCAGTTAAATTCAGTGAAAGTTCCATCTTTTTCTTCAACAACAAGATTTAATTAAATTGAGTGAAATTACCATCTTTTTCTTCAACAACAAGATTCAGTCACCTTATAATATAACAAGTTAACTACACAGATGAGTATGCACTTAAATCAAACAACTACAAACTGAAAATACCATCAATACTATGAACAATAGGATTGAGAGCAACTTAATCTAACACTACACACTACTAGCCATTTACAGAGCAAAGTGCTAAGCTAGAACAATAAGCCGAGCATTGCTTACCTGCACAGCACAACCGTAAAACCTCCTCCTAGTGTCTATGCCATCAAATGCCACACATTTCTTCACACTGGCCTATTGAAGCTTGCATTTGATGGACGGATCAACCACTGTCCCACAGAAAGAAGCATCCACAATGGTCTCCGGGTTCTCATGCATTCACAACCTCTAACCAATGGTTCCTTCCCCAGAGACTCGAATGCGATCTAAAATCAAAAATCCCCAAATCTAAACCCTAACCCTAACCCGTCGGAACAGTTAACCATAAATCAATGTCCATGACGGTGTACTGGAGGTCGTCACCACTGCTCTCCTCTCCGTTTTTCCATGAAGACATCGCGTGGCGGCGGCGAGCAGGAGCGGCGTCGGTGTTGACGTCGAGTGAGAGTGAGAGTGAGAGTGAGCAAGTGAGTGAGAGAGTGAGCAACTGAATGAGCTGCCGTCAACACCACCACTTTGGATCACTAACCATTAACGGTTGCCATTACACCTGTTGCCACATGGTTGATTTCCCATGTCAAAACTTGATTAGAATTTTTGTCAGTTCTTTTTTCCACTGCCACTGTCAATGATAGAGTTCGGTGTGTTTGCCATGTTTTGGAAAGTGGTGGTTTTTTGTGAGTTGTGACATGATTGTGGTGGTTTATGCATTTCACTCTACTTGGTATCACCAGACTAATACGACACTC